>NC_081311.1:67585000-67885000 GCF_026419965.1 Kogia breviceps | reverse complement strand
GTACAGCTTGCACTTAGAGAGTGAGGAAGGAGTTATGTTTCACCTCACAGAGGGAAGAGCATCTACATAAATTATTTGGAGTTGTTCAACGTGGGATATTTGTTTTTTCAACCCAATTCTTTATTTATTCCTGTGTTTATATTAGTGTGGATTTATGATATTTATTTTATACTTTGGGTTACAATCCAATATTACTTTATTTTGATGCTTTATTTTGATGTTCCATCTTTGTCCATTAGGCACTGTTTGTTCTTGTTTCCCTTGATACACCCATCATTATGAGGTGTTTTTGTTTTATTTTTTGATAATTTTCTTACTTTCAAGCACCACAAGATACTTCATGTTCATTTAGGATATTTCCTTCTCCAGTCCTAGAATCAGCCTTTTATACCACAATCGCTGGCTGGATCCTTTCACTTCTGAATGGTAGTAGAAACTAAGAGTTAACATTTGGTGAGATCCTTTTTACTAGGGTGTTCTTGATTTTAGGTCTTCTCAGAAGACAGAGCAAGGAAATATATATACATATATTAATATGCATATATTATACACATATTTATAAATATTTATATATGTAACCATCTGTATCAATATATAGCTAAATAGGATTTCATACTGATGTCTCTAACTTCTAACCTTTGACTCTGTGGACAATTCTAGCCCCCTCCCCTTCCTCATCTGTAACCTCCCACACTAAGAGTGGGAAATCTGGCTCCCACAATTTGCCATCCATTTGCTTAATTGTTCAGTTCCCATAAATATATATAATGGTATCAGAATTGTCATCCTGTACTCCCTTGGGAAATAACATCATCCACAAGAGTACATCACTTAGTACAGTGTCTCTTGCCTTTAGTCTTACAAACTGCTCATTTCCAGTTACTTAGATCTATATCTTTCCTCCACTCTCCTTCAGTGAGATTATTTCATACATCTGTTATACAGTTATATTCTCTTCTTACAGTCTACATTCCATCCTGGGACCCTCTGACTTCCTAAATGACTTGTTTTAATTTGCATACACTGAGGTTCACTCTTAGTGTTACAAAAATCTATGAGTTTTGACAAATGCATAATGTCATGAATCCACAATTACAGTATCATACAGTATACTTTCACCACCCTAAAAATTCCCCTATACTTCACTTATTCAACCCTTCTATCACCCTTCAAAATCTGACAACCACTGATCTTATTATCATTGCTATCATTGTTTTGTCCTTCCAGAATGTTTTATAACTGAAATCATATAGTATAGAGTCTGGTAACATGTCTTCCTTGGGGAGTAGGCCATTTTTCTGGAGACCTCTGTGGCATTTGTCACAATGATTACTCTTCTCCCCTGCCTGAGCCATAAGGGGATCTTTCTGGATTTTCACCAGGAAACTTAGGTGGGGCTCCTGTAGGTAAAACCCAAGAAAATATGCACTGCCTCCTCGCAAGACAGTTACTCCCATCAGTTTCTCACTCTCATGCTAGTGTACATATAGCTTTTAGAAACTGGCCAAATTTATCATTTAAGTATTGCAACCACTTTATGGCCCCTGTGGCTTCTGCTCTGGATTTCAGAGTGGCAAGTTTGCCTTGCAATGTCAGTTATCTGACGAGTACAAGAAAAATTACTGATTTTCATTTTGTTTAGATTTTTCATATTATAGAAACAGGTGTGGCAACTCTAATGGCAGAAGCTGAAAATGAAAGTCCTCTTTCTATTTATTTTTCATTAAATAAATTAATATCTGCTCAATTTTTTCCTCTGACTCTGCTTCTCTGACACTGAGATACTCCCATGGAAATTTTCATTATTGCATGTTCTTTTTTTTACATGTTTAGCATAATACTTGCATTCTCAAGAAACCCAAATAGATTCCTCTGTGTCTATGTCCTGCACTTTCTTTTCGTCTTTCTTTTTGTTCATACTCGAAGTTTGATAAAATTATTACCTGGATGAATAATCAATTTGTTGATAAATAATAAATGTATAAAATGAGAATTAGGAATTCAGTCTTTATATATCCAATAAAGAAATGCCATGGTAATTTATGTTTTTAAAATCAGTTTTATATGTGTGTTCTTTGTGACATAAAGCAGTGAAAATAATAATCATTTTAAACAATCATAACCTATGCTGAGACTAAAACAACCCACTGGAGATTATTTGGTCACCAAGGTGACATCAATCACACCAAAACCTACTGTCATCACCAACATAAAGTTATGAAGGCCAAGCTGGGGTCTAAATGAGTGATATAAAGAGTAGTTTGTGTTTATTTGTTTAGCAGAGACCCTTACCATTTGTTGACATTCACTGTGACAGTTTTAATAAACTTAGTGATATGGCTTGAAATAAAATTTGATACAGGGGCTTCCCTTCCCTGGTGGCGCAGTGGTTGAGAGTCCGCCTGCCGATGCAGGACACAGGGGTTCGTGCCCCGGTCCGGGAAGATCCCACATGCCGCGGAGCGGCTGGGCCCGTGGGCCATGGCCGCTGAGCCTGTGCTCCGCAACGAGAGAGGCCACAACAGTGAGAGGCCCGCGTACCGGAAGAAAAAAAAAAAATTTGCTACAAATGTAAAAACATAGTTCATTTCTAAATGATGATAAAGAAAGATCTCCCAAAGAATTAATCATTAAAAGGTATACAACACACTCCATTCATTTAAAATTTTTTCCTCCAATATAAGTATGAATCTATTTTTTTCCTGAAGTGTGGCAAAAGCTGAAAAAATAATTCTAAGACATAACACTACTACCCAGATGCCACATTCACATTCTGTTATTAGAGGTGGTAGGTTATGAAAAAGTTGTGCACATGAAATAAAAGTACATATTTTAACATCTGAGTCCCTCAGACTGACTTCAACTTTCACTGAACTTCTATTTAAATCAGGCTTCTTCAAAAATACTCATGTTGTCTTCAAATGAATTGGTGACAGGAAGGCTCAAGATCTTTGCACATCTCTAACAAGGAAAAAATTCCCTATAATACCACCTAAGTAAAATATTTTATTTATGAATAGTTTTTCATATTATCTAAGCAATCTGAAAGAGACAACTTTGAAAAAACATTAACTCTTTCAGACTGCTCAATCTCTGAATGCACAGAAGCAATAACACAATTTTGACTTAGAAGCAGAATGTGATATAAGGTAGCATGTTGAAAGGAACTCTGAGCACTGCATCATTGGGTTCCACTCTGACTCTGACACTAATTTAGTGATACAGATTCTGGGTCTTACTTTATGCACGTATAACAGACATATATCTGCAGTTGAACACACACATTTGATTCCGATGAATGCTAAAACTTTTATTTTTTGTTCATCCCATAGATTTACCAGGTTTTCATCATATCACAGTAACTAGGTTCATGTGATAACACATATTCTTTAAATGGAAATATTATGTTAGTGGATTCCTTAATGATATTTAGATCATTTGTTGATCCTAATAATTATACCACAAAAGCCATGGTTTAACGTTGAGTACAATTAACAACAGCTCCATCTAGTGTGTTACTGTTTGACATGGGTTTTCCTTAGATTTAAATACATTGTTGTTCAGTCCCACTCGTAGGCATATATCTGGAAGAAACTACTTCAAAAAGATACATGCACCCCTATGTTCATAGCAGCACTATTTACAATAGACAAGACGTAGAAATAATCTAAATATCCCTCAATAGATGAACAGATAAAGAAGATGTGGTACATTTATACAATGGAATACTACTCAGCCATAGAAAGGAATGAACTAATGCCATTTGCAGCAATATGGATGGGTCTAGAGATTATCATAGTAAGTGAAGTAAGTCAGAAAGAGACTCCCATATCTAATGTTTTCTTTTAAAACCCCAACATGAAAAAAGTAAAATATTGTAAATATGGAAGTACACGTTTCCCTTCTAAATTACTTGAATAAGAGTTCATTGACAAAAACTTAGTGAAAATAATTCTAGACATATTTATTATTTACGTAGTTATATTTTAATACGACTTACAGGAACATTACCCTTCTTATAAAACAAGTTGCTCTAAATTACTTATTTGGTTCCATATATTATTTTGTGATGTAAAATCACACATACCTGTACACATGCACTACAGAAAATTACAAATAACTCAAGTAAAAGCTCTTTGATAAAAAGAAATATCTTCAATAATTCTGTACCAAATCATATTATTTCTTCTGTAGACATTATTATCCAAACAAGATAACTTTAATTAGTTTTCTACTTGTGCTTAAACAAAAGACTTTTTTTATAGCCTACACATTTTAAAATGTGGTTGAATACAAAAATATCAATCCAATTTGTTCTTTTTTAAAAAAAAAAGGTTCCTTTAACTAATACTGATGGGAAATTCAGTCAAACTAGATAATTTGAAATAGATATGATACTATAACAATTCCTCTCCAGGGAGAGTTGGCAAGATTAATTATAGAAGCAATTACTATGTACAGGTGAATTGTTACACTGTAGCAATGGTGCATGGTCACATAGCTATCATCACCAAGCTGCAGGCTACTGCTAAACTGTCACCACTCTAAGGCTCACTAGGAAGACTGATTAATATGAGCTCCAAGGACACACTTGACTTACTCTCAACTTAGTTTTTGGTGACTACACAGACCTTACAGCTAAGTTGACTCCATCATTTTCCCTTGACAACTAGACTATTAGTCTCTGTATCTCTTTCACCTCTGCCTTTTCATTTTTTCTTTATATACTCATTTTCTTTGCTTCCTGTGATGCACATAATGGAAAAGTTGCCCCCCCCCCGCAGTTCCAAATTTCATTGCTGAGCACTAGTTTTTAATTGTTGGCAGAAAAAAATAGGCTTGTCACAGCTTGATTTAGGGGTTTATTTTGGTCTGGTTGCAGGGTGGGAGGAGGGTGGAAGGAAAGTGGGGAAGAGGTAAATCTCATGTAGTTTAATTAATACAAAAAGCTGCTAATTTTATGGCAGAGTATCTGGAAATCCCTATGCCAAAATGCTAATGATAGAAAGTAGGATTTTCTTTAAAAAGTACATTATTTAGCTGCATTGTGTAATGCTTCTACTATGATCATATTGTGTCTGCTTTTAACCTTTTTTATAATCAAAACAGCAAAATTAAATTGAACAGACTATAAATTTTATCAAATTGGCTAGAGTTTAAAAACAAAACACAAATAACAAAATACAAAGTTAATGTTATTTAAGGGAAATAAGCATGCTCAAATACTGCCAACACAACTTTAAACAGTTAAAATTTTCTTTCACTGGCACTTTGGCAGTGGTTTATGGTTTATTACAGGATATTGAATATAGTTCCCTATGCCATACAGTTATAAATGATTATGATATGGTATTTGTCTTTCTCTGTCTGACTTATTTCAATTAGAATGATAATCTCTAGGCCCATCCATGTTGGTGCAAATGGCAGAATTTCGTTCTTTTTTATGGCCCAGTAGAATTCCATTGTATGTATATACCACATCTTCTTTATCTGTTCATCTGTTGACAGACATTTAGGTTGCTTCCATGTTTTGTTCATAGTGCAGCTATGAGCACTAGAGTGTATGTATCTTTGGTGCTCTATCCTCTGAGCCTCTGAAGCTCCCTTTCTGTCCTGGCTGATCTCCCAGCCAGTTAAGTAGGTTCCCAGGGTGAAGGAACTTTTCCTCTTTCACAGCTCCCTCCCAGGGGCTGAGTTCCTGCTCTGATTCCTTTGGTTAAGTGAGCTCTTCTGCCAGCATTTAGTAGTTATTCTGTGAGAAGTGTTCCACCTGTGGATGTGTTTCTGATGTATTTGTGGCGGGAGCTGAGCTCCACATCCTTCTACTCCACTATCTTGATTGAAGCCCCTCTCCATTGCTTTTAATTCATAGATTATTTCTGGAAGAAATCTGTGAAAATAATGCTGTCCTGCTCTTTGACTCAATATTTGTTAAACAGATTATATCTGATCTCAAACTTTCTAGTGTATATTATTTATGATTTTGCAATTAGTTTGAGATTTTTTGCATCCTGGTTTAAGAATGTATCTTGCACATTAGTATGCCCAAATTTTCCAATCTCTCATCACCTATCCTTTACTATTTAGTATTCATTTTACTTTCCAAATAGCTTTCTAGCATACATCTCTGCTTTTCTCTATACTTACCACCACTAATAACTCCTGCTATTTTTCACCAGTGCTCCTGAAATAGCCTCCTGATTAGTCTCTCCCTACCCCTCTTCTGTTTCCTCTACTCCTTTTTTTCTCACTTCAACTAAGTGATCTGGAACTTCTTTTAAACTTAACTTCTTCAGAGCTCTGTCAATATATACTTTCTCGGGGAAACCTTCCCTGCTATTCTTGGGATGTTTAAATTTCCCTCTTTCATAAAACAATGCAATTATTCTTAATAGTATTTTTCTCAGTTGTAACCACATACTTATTATGTATTTATTTATTGGCTAGCATATATTTCCCTCATCAAGACTGCACACCTCTTTCTTGTGTGCAGAAGCCTTATCTCTTTTTGCCATCCGTGTCATTCCTTCCACTTAATTTGTTAAGTATACATACAATTGCTTAAAATTAGTTGATGAATGAATTAATACAACTAATTTTGTTTTTTACCGTGGCCTATTGTGTTGGGCTAAAATTGTGATCCAGGAGCATAGAGCTTCTACAGAACTACCTGCCTCAGACATTATCAGAGTGGGCTCGGTGCTAGGCATCCAATTTCTGTTTTACCTACAGCAAATTTGCAAGTGTCTCTGGAACTGTTCTCCAATTAAAATGATCTTGAGAAAAGGACTCCGTGATAAAGTAAAATGTTTGAAATCCCTGAAGGACAGTCATTTGAAAATAAGTGTTTAGTAATTAATTAAAAAGAACATAATACTAGTTTATAAAATCCAAAGTGAAATGTGTATATTTTTTGGTCGTTTCTATTTTAACTTTTTTGTTTTGTGTTTTGTGTCAGCAAAAACATTTTAAATACTAAGCTAATAGAGCCTCAAGGAAATCTTGTTTTTGTTCCTTTTATTTTTGGCATTTTGATCTTTTATATTTATCCTTAAGTAAGTAAAGGTTTACCTATGTTTAATGTTTGTCAACATATTAGCAAAAGTTCAATATGTTATTTACCTACTTCACTTTAAAGTCACAACTCCTTTTATTGTGATTTGCTTTATTGTGCTTTGCAGATATTGTGGTTTTTTTTTTTTTTTTTACAAATTTAAGGTTTATGGCAAACCTGCCTTGAGCAAGTCTGTAGGCTCCAGTTTTCCAACAGCATTTGCTCACTTTGTGTCCCTCTGTCACATTTTGATAATTCTCAAAATATTTCAAACTTTTTCATTATTATTATATTTGTTAGGGTGATCTGTGATCAGTAAACTTTGATATTACTATCATAATTGTTTTGGGGCCACGAACCACGCAGCTATAACCAAGAACTTCATCGATAAATAGCGCATGGGTTCTGACTCCTCCACCTACTGGCTGTTTGTCTGTCTTTCTCCCACTCCTTAGGCCTTTCTATCCCTTGAGACAAAATAATATTGAAACTGGGATAACTAATAACCCTACGATGGCCTCTAAGTGTTCAAGTGAAAGGAAGAGTCTCACTTCTCTTATTTTAAATCAAAAGCTAGAAATGATGAAGTTTAGCAGCGGGGACCTGCCAGAAGCCGAGGCAGGCTGAAGGCAGGGCCTTTTTCACCAAACAGTTAGCCAAGTGGTGAATGCAAAGGAAAAGTTCTTGAAGGAAATTAGAAGTGCTATTCCAGTGAACACAGGAAGTAAATGGTAAGAAAGTAAATCATACTTATTGCTGATATGGAGAAAGTTTTAGTGGTCTGGATAGAAGATCCAACCAATTACAACATTTCCTTAAGCCAAAGTCTAATCCACAGCAAGGCCCTAACTCTCTTCAAGCCTATGAAGTCTGCGACAGGTAAGGAAGTTGCAGAAGAAAAGTTTGAAGGTAGCTGAGGTTGGTTTATGAGGTTTAAGGAAAGAAGCCATCTGCTTAACTTAAAAGTGCAAGGTAAAGTAGCAAGTGCTGACACAGAATCTGCAGCAAGTTATCCAGAAGCTAGTTAAGATAATTAATAGAGGTTTCTACACTAAACAACAGGTTTTTCAATTAAGATAAAACAGCCTTCTATTGGAGGAAGATTTCATCTAGGTCTTTCATAGCTATAGAGAAAAAGTCAATGCCTGGCTTCAAAGGACAGGCCAATTCTCTTGTGAGGGGGTAATGTAGCTGGTGTCCTGAAGTTGAAGCCAATACTCATTTACCACTTTGAAAATCCTAGGGTCCTTAAGAATTATACTAAATCTACTCTGCCTTTATAAATGGAACAACAAAGCCTGGATGACAGCACATCTGTTTACAACATGGTTTACTGAATGTTGTTAAGCCCACTGTTCAGACCTACTGCTCAGAAAAAAAATATTCCTTTCAAAATATTTCTGCTCACTGACAATGCAGTGGTCACCCAAGAGCTCTGATGGAGATACACAATGAGATTGATACTGTTTCTATGCCTGTTAACACAACATCTACTCTGTAGCCCGTGGATCAAAGAGTAACTTTGACTTTCAAGAGTGACTTTCAAAATTGTTTAAGAAATATATTTCCTAGAGCTATAGGTGCTGTAGATGGTGATTCCTCTGATGGATCCGGGCAAAGTAAATTGAAAACCTTTTGGACTGGTTTCATTTTAGATGCCATTAAGAGAATATGTGATTAATGGGAAGAAGTCAAAATATCAACATTAACAGGAGTTTAGAAGAGGTTGATTCCAACTCTCATGGATGACTTTAAAGAGTTCAAGAGTTTAGTGGAAGATAGGGTGAAAATAGCAAGATAAGTAGAATCAGAAGTGGAGCCTGAAAATGTGATTGAATTGTTACAATCTCATTATAAAACTTTAATGGATGAGGAGTTGTTTTTATGGATGAGCAAATGAAGAATTTTCTTCAGATGGAAGGTACTCCTAGTGAAGATGCTGTGAAAATTGTTGAAATGACAACAAAAGATTAATCATATTATATAAATTTAGTTGCTAAAGCAGTACCTGGGTTCGAGAAGATTGACTCCAGTTCTGAAAGAAGTCCTAATGTGGGTAAAATGCCATCAAACAGCATTGCACGCTACAGGAAATCGTTCATGAAAGGAGGAGTCCATCAGTGCAGCAAACTTCATTGCTGTCTTATTTTAAGAAATTGCCACAGCCCACCCACCCTTCAGCAACCACCACCCAGATCAGTCAGCAGCCACCAACATCAAGGCAAAACATTCCACCAGCAAAAAGACTACAGTTCGCTGAAGACTAAGATTATGGTTAATATTTTTAGCAATAAAGCGGGTTTTTGTTTGGGGGGAGGGGTTTGGCCGTGCCTTGCAGTTTGTGGGATCTTAGTTCCCCTACTAGGATTAAACCCGGGCTCTCGGCAGTGAAAGCACCAAGTCCTAACTACTGGACCACCAGGGAATGTCCAATAAAGCATTTTTAAATTGAGACATAAAGCTATTGCACATTTAAATCACTACAGTGTAGCATAAACATAACTTTTAAATGCTCTGGGAATCCAAAAAGTTTGTATGATCACTTTATTGTGATATTTGCTTTATTGTGATCTATAATGGAACCTGCAATATCTCCAATGTCTCTTTTTTCACTCTTTTTCAGTAACTGTGGTTAGAAAACTCACTCAAAAATTAATCTGAAACACCTTCTCCCATCCATTAGAGTAGGTATTATTGAAAAAAAAAATCAAAACCGGAAAATAACAAATGTTGGCTAGGATGTGGATAAACTGAAACAATTGTATACTGTTTGTGGGGATGTAAAATAGTGTAGCTGCTGTGGAAAACATTATGGTGGCTCCTCAAAAAATTAAAAATAGAGTCATCATATGATCCATCAATTCCATCTCTGGGTATATAACCAAAATTATTGAAAGCAAGGTTTCAAAGTGATATTTGTACACTTATGTTCACAGCAGCATTATTCACAAGAGCCAAAAAGTGGAAGCAACTCCAGTGTCCGTCAGCAAATGAATGGATAAACAAAATGTGGTGTATACATACAATGGAATATTATTCAGCCTTAAAAAGAAAGGGAATTTTAGCACATGTTAGTATGTGGATGAACCTTGAGGACACTATGCTAAGTGAAATAAGCCAGTCACAAAAAGACAAAGACTGTGTGATTCTACTTATATGGGTTAAATAGGACAGTCAAATTTGGAGACAGAGAGTAGAATGGTGGTTGCCAAGGGCTAGAAAGAGGGAGAAATGGAGAGTTATTGTTTAATAGGTACAGACTTTCAGTTTTGCAGGATGAAAAGAGTTCTGGAGATGGCTGGTGGTGAAGACTGAACAACAATATGAACTTATCTAATGGCAGTGAACTGTACCTTTAAAAATGGTTACAGGGCTTCCCTGGTGGCGCAGTGATTAAGAGTCCGCCTGCCAATGCAGGGGACATGGGTTCGTGTCCCGGTCCGGGAAGATCCCACGTGCCGCGGAGCGGCTGGGCCCGTGAGCCATGGCCGCTGAGCCTGCGCGTCCGGAGCCTGTGCTCCGCGACGGGAGAGGCCACAACAGTGAGAGGCCCGCGTACAGGAAAAAAAAAAAAAAAAAAAGGTTACAATGGTACATTTTATGTTAAGTGTACTATACCTAAATTAAAAAGAGAAAAATGAATCTGAAGTAGACAAAAATTGGAGACAACTTAATTGTCTATCAGCTGGTGAACTGATATACAAAATGTGGTATATACAGGCAGGAGAATAGTATTCAGTACCAAAAGAGAACAAACTACTGAAATATGCTAGGCTATAGATGAACCTCAAAAACATTATGCTAAGTGAAAGAAGTTAAAAACAAGAGGCCTCTCACATATTGTGTGATTTTATTTATATGAAATATCCAGAATGTATAAAGACAGAAGGTAGATTAGTAGCTGCCTGAAGGAGGGCAAGGAGACAGAGATTAAAAGTTAATGGACATGAAAGAACTTTTTGGTTGATGAAAATGTTTTAGGACTGATTTATAGTGATAATTGCACAATTTGGTAAACATACCATTTTGTACTAATTGTACACTTGAAATAGATTAATTAAATGATATGAAAGATATGTCTTAATAAAGTTATATTGAGGTGTTTAGGTTGGAGGGTCTACAGACTTGGTTACTAATTAAATGTGAAGATAGAGAACAAAGATTAAAAAATCCATTTCTTGTGAGACTGAATGGATAATGGCATCATTCTCTGAGTTAATGAATACTGCAGAAAGATCAGACTTAATAGATTGCTAATGATTTAAGTTTTGATCATACTGTATCTGAATTTTCTATGAGGACATTCAGATGGTAATATTCAATATCAATTGGATATACAATTTTAGAACTCAGTGTGTTGCCAAGGGAACCTGGTATTGGTATAAATATTTGAATTATCAGAACATAGCTGATGTTTGAGAGCATAAATATTGATAAGATTTAAGCACATCATGAAACTAACAGTGACACGCCAGTGATGCATTGGTAATGCTGTGGAGTTTCATCTGATATGGCTTTTATACCTTTTGTATTTCATAGGCAATACCTTTGACTCTTCTGAATCCTTAGGACCAGTTTTTTTGCACCTACATATTCCTTACCTTTTTCAGCTTTAACATTCTTTGTGTTATCTACCTTATCAGGAATTTTCTTTTCATAGATTTGTTCTTTATGTGTCATGCTTTCAAATACAAGCATACACAAATTAAGATAATTTTAAAGAGTGGTGTACTAGATCTTGAGTAAGGTTCTTCATAGCTTGGTCCCAATGGAAAACTATGTATATCAGGGTTCTGGAACTAAAGTAATGTAATACAGTGTAATGTAATATAAAGTAATGTGGAATTGAAATGCCCCTACAGCTTTATCCTAGTTGTTTTTACTTGAGGCTACTTCAATCTAAATATGTTGAAGGGTGAGCTTTTAAACATTCTTAGATATTCATCTATTCTTTCCATTCTAACATAAGCAATAGAATTTTCACAAGAATGTGATTTTATTTTATTTTATTTTGTGGTACGCGGGCCTCTCACTGTCGTGGCCTCTCCCGTTGCGGAGCACAGGCTCCGGACACGCAGGCCCAGCGGCCATGGCTCACGGGCCCAGCCGCTCCACGGCATGTGGGATCCTCCCGGACCCGGGCACGAACCCACGTCCCTTGCATCAGCAGGCAGACTCTCAACCACTGCGCCACCAGGGAAGCCCCAATAATGTGATTTTAATATGAGAAAGGGAAACAATGAAAGTATGATTCTAAAGGAAGATTTTATCTTCTACATGAATTGGAATATAGCAAAAACAATTTTTGTTTTAAGAAAATCCTACATTTAAAATTGTATAAAATTTCCATATCAAATTACAGTGAATAAAAGTTTTAGCTAGTATTTATGTTATTAAAAACTTAATATTTGATTATATGTCTTTGACAAGTAGGTGCTTGTCAAATTTGTTTTATCATGATATGACAAGTAAGAAAAAAGATTTCTGTTATCTGGCATAGGTGTTTTTTATTTTGAGTAAGACATATTCAATTATTTTTTAAGGAATCCAATATCTTGTTGACTGGTACATATAGAAAATATGTCATGGAAATAGTAGTATTAAATTGAGTTTAGGCATTTACCTTACTATTAATATATATACATTTTTAATCACGTGGATAGATAGCAATTTTTTACATCTGCTTTTCAAGTATATTTAACAACAGAAGTAAAGCATGCTTGCAAATGGGCTGCAAAGAGACAAGAAGACACAAGGACATATATACTAAAATAATATTTTCTGCAACTGAAGTTGTGTCGGAATAAAAATATAAACTTGCACTGATACAGCCCTTAGTCCCTGTTCTTAAAAATTTGAAGTGTGTAGGAAGATGATACATAAGAGACTTTCTATCTTATTAAAATTTTTCTGATATTTATAAATTTTTAATGACTTTTGTTATTATGCACTGTAAGAGTGGGAAATAAGTTGGTCCTTCGTATAATCATACTTAATTTGTTTTGCCTCTTCCTCATATAAACAATGGAAATCCTTGGTGCCCATATTAAGGTTAAAAAAATCCCAAAGCTCACCACATGTTGGATCACCCCGCTAAGCCAGACCCAACATATGATGGAACACTTGTAAAATATAAAGCCATATGAATTTTTCCTGTTAGCATTCAGAAAACAATGTAGGTATTAGACTTAAAAGAGACTTCGTTAAATGAAGTTAAAATGAAGTAAAATATGTGCCTTCCATACATCTGCACACTCTTTCTAAAACAGTACATTTTTAGTAGTTTAGGACTGATCGTAAAATTATATTAACAAATAGTAAGCAAAGTGTTATTGTTGTTTTCCCACAGAGAGCAGTTTAGAATTCGGTAGTTGACTTTCCTAGAATTATATAGCTACAAACACATTAATTTGGCTGAGTTCCACAGTTGTGTATTAAGTATAGGTTAAAAAAGTAGAAAACTCACTTTTGTAATATATAGCAACAAGATGAAAATTTTTGTTTGATGTGTTTTTTTCAGTGAACTTTGTTTACTTGGCTAGGAAATGTCCAATTTCAACAATTTCATCCTCATAGTCAACTGATTTTATATGTCATTAAACACTCATACATCAAGGAACTTGATTAATTATACATTATATTGTACACAATTTTAATACCCTTTTGATAAACTGACTTAAACATACCAATAAGAATGCACTTATTGTCAAGTAACAAAAATTCCAAACTCCAAACTGGCTTAAACAATAAGAAATGTATTATTTTCTATAATAAAGCTCCAGAAGTAGGATAGCACTAGATGCAGTACTTCAGGACTCAGATCCACTTCCTAAAACTCTTTTGACTCTATTTGCTTATGTGTGAGCTTCATTTTCAGGAGGATAACAGAAAGGCTGCAGCAGTTCTAGGTGTTAAATCCAGATGTTAAGTAAAATGTGGATCATCACTTTCAGAGAATCCCTCTCCAAGGAAAGTCCCTATCATGTGTGATTGAATTGAATAGATCCACACTATTCTGTTTTTTTTAATTTTAATTTTATTAAAAAAAATTTATTGGAGTATAGTTGCTTTACAATGTTGTGTTTGTTTCTACTGTAGAGCAAAGTGAATCAGCTATACGTATACATATATCCCCTCTGTTTTGGATTTCCTTCCCATTTAGGTCACCACAGAGCATTGAGTAGAGTTCCCTGTGCTATACAGTAGGTTCTCATTAGTTATGTACTTTATACATAATATCAATAGTGTATACACGTCAATCCCAGTCTCCCAATTTATCCCACCTCCCTTTCCCCCTTGGTATCCATATGTTTGTTCTCTACGTCTGTGTCTCCATTTCTGCTTTGTAAATAAGATCATCTATATCAGTTTTTTCAGATTCCACATATATGTGTTAATATATTATATTTGTTTTTCTCTTTCTGACTTACTTCACTCTGTATGACAGTCTCTACGTCCATCCACAACTCTACAAATGATCCACACTATTCTTAAAGCAACAGTAGCTAAGGGATGAAAGTATAAATGTTGGCTTAATGATGTACATGGTTTTGTGGATAAAAATAACTACATATATATATGTAGGCTTCTATTAGAAATGTGTATATATATGTGTATGTATGTATATGTATATATACATACATACACATATATATATATGTAGGATTCTATTAGAAAAGGAGAAGGAAATTCCAAAAGAATGCTGGGTAGGTAAACAGTAGTATCTGCTACAAGCAATTTCTAAGTAATGCTTACTGACAATACTATTATTTAAATTTTTAATGAGTTAATAAGCTGTCAAGAGGCCTAGTTTGTACAAAGATGGTGAATTAGCGCCAGCTTCTGGCTCTCTTCCTGAACATCAAATGTAAAGAAACTACAGAGTGAAGCGTCAAGACACCCGGAGTAGGAGAGGGAAGCAGAAACTGGGAACTATGAGAAACCCCCGGAATGTAGACAAATAAATAAGGGTATATGTAGCAGGGGACTGCTTATACGGAGCATAAATCAGAAAAAAAATAGTTTGAGTTCTGTTCATACCCCTTCTCCCATTTGTAGCTGTGAGAATGCCCCCTTAATTTAGAGAGTAGATCTTAAAAGTTCTCATCACACAGACACAAAGACATACAGACACACATGCACACACAGTAACTATGTGAGGTGATGGACATACTAACTAACCTTATTGTGGTAATCTTTTCACAACATACACATAAATCAAATCATCACCTTGTACATCCTAAACTTACAAAATGTTATATGTCAGTTATATATCAATAAAGCTGGAAAAAAGGAAAAAGGGAAAAAAGCATTAATGTTTGTAAAGGCTTGGGCTGGTGATGCTTGTGGTGAAATAAGGGCAATTTTCTCTTTTCTTTTTCTTTTTTTAACATCTTTATTGAAGTATAATTGCTTTAGAATGTTGTGTTAGTTTCTGCTGTATAACAAAGTGAATCAGCTATATGCATACATATATCCCCATATCCCCTCCCTCTTGCGTCTCCCTCCCACTCTCCCTATCCCACCCCTCTAGATGGTCACAAAGCACCGAGCTGATCTCCCTGTGCTATGCAGCTGCTTTCCACTAGCCATCTGTTTTACATTTGGTAGTGTGTATATGTCAATGCTACTCTCTCACTTCATCCCAGCTTACCCTTCCCCCTCCCCATGTCCTCAAGTCCATTCTCTACGTCTGTGTCTTTTTTCCTGTCCTGCCCCTAGGTTCATCAGAACCATTGTTTTAAGACTCCATATATATGTGTTAGCATACGGTATTTGTTTTTCTCTTTCTGACTTACTTCACTCTGTATGACAGACTCCAGGTCCATCCACCTCACTACAAATAACTCAATTTCATTTCTTTTTATGGCTGAGTAATATTCCATTGTATATATGTGCCACAGCTTCTTTATCCATTCATCTGTCGATGGACACTTAGGTGGCTTCCATGTCCTGGCTAGTGTAAATAGTGCTGCAATGAACATTGTGGTACATGACTCTTTTTGAATTATGGTTTTCTCAGAGTATAAGTCCAGTAGTGGGATTGCTGGGTCATGCAGTAGTTCTATTTTTAGGTTTTTAAAGAACCTCCATACTACTCTCCACGGTGGCTGTATCAATTTACATTCCCTGCAACAGTGCAATTGCATTAGCTAGTGCAGAGCCTTGGAATCCCATACCCTGTTTAAGCAATCACTCTTTTTCACTTCCATCTCAAAATCCTCAAGACTAGTAGATCACAATTTAGCCTCCAGATTCTAAGGCATTCTGCCCCACCCTACTACCCTGCTGCTGGTTGGGGGAAGTATTAAAGTGCAGCACTGATCTGAAGCATTAGAGTGGTGATAAACCACGAAAGTAAGTAATTATAAATATCTCCTGTTATGTTTATTAGAAATGTAATTAAAGAGATACATGTACATATGAGAAAAAAAACTAAAGAACAAAAAATAATACAGCTAAGTAAAATATTAGGGATAAAAAATATAACAGCTACAATAAAAGATACAATGGAATAATTAATGGATACTTAGTGGATATTTCTATAGAACAAATTAGTGAGCTGGACTATCCAGAAGAAGAAGGGAGGGACAAATCAAGGTAAATATAAAGGAAAAATTAAGAGACAGGAAGATTAAAGTAGAGGTGCCAACATCTAGGTAACAGGGATCACAGAGAAAAGATAAAAATAAAAGTGGGAAGGAGGAAGTATTTAGAGAAATAATGGCAATAAATATTCCAGAATAAAAGTAAATGGGCCCACAGAATGCAAAATAAGAAAGATAAGGAAAAGTCAACCAATAGGCTCATTATAGTGAAATTTAAGGTTATTAAAGACAAAGGAAAAAATCCTATAAGCTTCCATTAAAGAAAGAGCAGATCACCTGCAGAAAAAGAGTAGTCAGATGGATTCAAATTTTTCACAGCAGTGAATATAAGAAGACAATGAAGGAACATTTTACAAATATGGATAAAAAGAACTTTCAACCCAGTTTTATATCTTGTCAAACTCTTACTGAAATGTAAGGGCACAGTAGGGATACTCTCAGGCATATAAAACCCAAGAAGGTGGGCCACCAAAGGGCCTATGTTAAAAACAGTATTGGAGGGACTTCCCTGGAGGTCCAGTGGCAGAATCCACCCTCTAATGCAGGGGCCGTGGGTTTGATCTCTGGTCGCGGAACTGGGATCCCACTTGCCACAGGGCAACTGAGCCCACGCACGGCAACGAAGAGCCTGCGTGCCACAACTAAGACCCGACACAGCCCTAAATAAATAAATTAATTAATTAAAAAAAATAAACAGTATTGGAGGAAGTACTCAGATAAAAGAAGCAACAAACCCAGGATATTCTGCAAGAGATAGAGTTGATAGGAGGTTTATCAAATACTTTGGCAGGGTGTGTATAAATCTATTTATCTATCTATCTATCCATCCTCTATCTATCTATTATCTATCATCTATCTATATTTGTGTGTGTATATGTATCTGTTTATATATAATAAATATATAGAATAGCAAAATATATGAACATATATTTGTATTCTAAGTTGTTCATAACTTTCTTCATAAGACTCCATAAAACAAGTTTTCTCAAACTTAGTAGATCTAAAACACTGCATGCTATGCTACAGTTGTTAGTTTGGTCACCTTGATTCAAAGTTAACATACCACTAGCTGTGTGGGTATAGCTCAGGGGCAGAGCGTTTGACTGCAAAGTGTAAGCTGGTAGTAATTTGCTTTCTATGAAAAGTTGAATACCCCCCAAAATAAAATCCAGATATAAATTTTTCTTTCATGTCATTTCATTTTTTATCATTCAAAACATGAGATTTTAACATACTGTTCCTTGTGCATTTGCATATTTTTATATTGCTCATTAAGTAAAATTTTATTACATACCAACTGCTTGCTCAGTTCCATGCTCATTTTCAAGTGTAGGGGCAGAAATGTTGATATAATTATGCTAATTAATCAATTAATGAATTAAAACTTCTGACTGAAGAATTAAAGTTTCCAAAAGTATGGAAAATTAAATATTTCTATATTTATTATATAGAATATATTATATATTTATTATAGTTGACTTTTATAAAGAATTAGAGAAAAATTTATTCTGTCACTATATAATTGCTTTAGAACGAAATGCTTATTAATGGTCATATTTTGTTTTGTTTTGTCCATGCATGTTTGTTTGTGTATGTTTAAGATGAGCTACTAAAATTAATAAAAATATACTTGCTGTATTTTGTGAAACTGTGTTATAATGGCCCATAATTGGAGTTATTTTTTTCTGAAAAGATACAAGAGCTTCTTCATACAAAAGTGTTGCCAAGAGTCAGGTGTCATTAAAAATAAAATTGAATTCCACCTACCAAGACAACCCATAGCGTAGATCTATAGAAGAATAATGTATTAAAGATCTTCACTCCAGGAGATTTTAGAAAAAGAAGAAATCCAAACCATGTGATTAAAAAAATAAAAAAGAAAATCAGTAGATAATTCTGGTATGATTTGAAGAATTCAGTAGAATTAAAGAGATTGAGTGCTACTTAGCAATTATATACTTGAATAGAAGTTGAATAAGCTATAGTCTCTTAGAGAATGTGACTATTAACTCTCACAGAACTACGTTGATTTTCTGATCAAGGACACAGAGCTTATTTGGGTTCAGGTTGGTGGTGTTCCTGGTTTCTTGGAGTGTAAGGAATGATGTGCCTTGGGTCTCAGAGTACTCTCCAGTTAAGAAAGGATAGGTACAGAGCTTTGCAGCTAGACGACATTTTAATGTTTAATATAATGAGAACTAGTCTCTTATATTCAGGGTACCTCCTGGAATAGTCATTAAGATTTCAGGGAGGTATAGTAGTTTATTTTAAACTACTATAAGTAGTTCAGTGGAGCTCCGCCCTCCTCACAATAATCTGGTTATTATTTGGGGATAAAAGTGGGGCAGGAAGAGCTGAAAGAGGGCTGCCTGTACATTTATTTAAAGTGAAAAGAGAAACTTAAGTATTTGTTTTGACTGTCACATGATTAAAAGGATAGAATTTATAATATTAGAATTTACTTTGTTTTAATTTCAAGAATACAATGCAGTAAGTAATATGAAGCTTATTTATTATAAATTCTTCTCAAAAACAGCAGTTTTGAATACCATGAGTTTACCATTAAATAATTGGTTTTAAAATATTTTTCTATCCACATAAGCAGAATCACTATTTCCTGTCCATTTCCCTTTACCCAACATTATATTTTAGTGATAAGCTTATCTTTGCTTATCCTTATCAGTGTTTATAGGAAATGAAAATATATGTCATCATTTGATAAATATGAATACAATTTAAACTTGATATCAATATGCCAAATTTTAACCTTTGCCTCATCTCTTAAACCCCATGCCATACATATTCTTTATCACTTTTGCAGTTACACACTTAATCTTGTTCTTTATCTGATTTACTTACGCATGATTATCAACTGGTAGTTCTGTAGAATATGTGCAAATCTACACTGTGTGAAAAGAACCTCAATAATTCTAACCCAGGCAGTGCCCAGACTTTTAAAACTACTGGAAAATTGCACAGGTTTATGGTGAGTTGAGTAAAGCTGCATTCTGCCACAAGTCCACCAGAGGCTGGGTCATGTGAAGATCTCCTTCTTCTCCTCCACAGTCTCCATCATTTGTCAATTGCTCTATATTGCCAAACAGGATTATCTTGGACTGATGATGTACTGCATAAAAGTAAAGCATCTGCTACCTTTCATCTCTTTCTTCCTCCTCCTCTTCCCCTCCCCTCCCCTCCTTCTCCCTTTCCCCTCCTTCCTCTCTCCCTCTTTGCCTCTTCTTTCTCATCTACAAAGGTTAAGCTTTCACAAGTCCTCTTCAATTACTCCTAAATTACACCAAAATTTATTAGCTGATTAAAGAACTAAGATTTTGTTTTGCTTTGTCATTTGTCCATCATTTTTTTTTCTTTTGAAGGGTGGGACTAAATCTCATAGCACCCCATTTCTAAAATTCAGAATGTCAAAAAATATATGTATAATAGAACAATAAAAAAGCAGATATTTTTGCAGAAAAAAAGGCAAACATAAATTAAACAAATAAAGAAAAAAGCTAAATAAAAAATAAAAATAAAATAAAAATAAAACTAAACACTAATATAATGGATAAGTCTGAGTAAATCATAGTAAGTGAAATTTAAAAAGTAATGACAAAATTGGATAGAAGGTGATTGTTATGGAATATAGACAAAAGAAATTTCCTTTTACAAATATGAAGTTTCAAAAGAACAATACAGTTCAAATGGAAAGAAAGCATATTCAAATATAAAATAGAAGATAACTTCCCTGAAATAGAGATTCGATTCCGAAAATTTAAAGGGCACACGTTATCTCAGGAAGAAAAATAAGAAGATAGCAAGATTTATTCTAATGGTTAACTGTGAAAAATAAATTAACCTAAAATTTTAGTGCCATAATCTAACCCAGGTTTGTGTGTAACATGTTACAATGTTCATTGCATTAAATTGAAATATATGAGACTGATCACCATTTTCTGGGTCAAAAATGATCAAATATAAGTATTTCTTGTGGTTCCAACTACAGGTTCACAGGCGGCTCTGATCCACTGTCCATTAGCTTCAACAACTGGAATATGGTGGCTCCTTATTGTCATGGTAGCAGAGAAAGCATATGGAAGTCTGCTCTTTTTATGATTTGGCCTAGAAGTGTCATTTATCACCTCCTCTTATCCCCCATTGGCTAGAACTACTCATATGGTCTTCTATTACAACACATAAGCTGGGAAGTATAGTCCGTGTTCCCAAAAGATGAGAACAAAATATTGCAAATATTAGTAATGTTAGCACAGAGACAATTAAGTATAATGCAAGGGGAAAAATTAATCATCATAGTTCTTTAAAGCAACATGAGCCAGAGATGGCTGAGTGAAAATAGAAGGTTTTGACAGAAGTAAAATACAATCTAATAATTTTCTACACAGGTGACTTGACTTGGTATAAAGGTAGTATGCAAATATGTTCAAGCGTACTCTAACTTAGGTGATACAAACATCATCAGGATATTTATAAAAACAAAGCAAAAAAGACAAACAGAATCCATCAATCTGATAAAATATGAAAATAGATTGTTCTAGGTCAGGTGACTGCTAGTTCAGTGTGACTGGATCTGAGTGGGCTGGAGGGGAAGTGCTTGAAGATGCTCTCAGAAAGACAGTTCAGGGACAGAACAGGTAGGACCTGATAGGCCTTGCTGAGTAGTTGCATTTTATTGTATACTAGATGAGACAGGAAGCCATTCTAGGGTTTTGAATGAGGGTATACAAGGGTCTGATTTTTATGTTTAAAGGGTAATTCTCACCACTGTGCAGAATTACTGGTAGCACTGGTGGTAGAAGTGGTCAAATACACTTTTCTTTTATATGGTTTCTTTTACTGAAATATATACATTTTGAGGTCCATAGAAAATGAATGCTGTTGAATTCACAGGACTGAATGGGATCTTCAGGGGGGCAAGGGTAGGGAGAGCTCTTAATCTCACCCATCCATCCATCCATGTGTCCATCTATTGACCTGTTTTACACACAAAGATGCATCTAGAAAAATATTCTGCAGTATACTTAGATTTTTAATAACTATTTTTGTCTTGTTTTTCTACCTTTTCTGTCTTACTAAAAAGAGGCATGCGTCATTTTTACAAAAATGGTGACCTCCGTTATGGAAGAAGAGTGTGTGAGACACAAGAAATGTATGCTTAATTAAAAACTGATAAACGTTGTGTCCTGTAATAATGAGGTTATTCATCCAAAAACTTTTGGTAACAAAAACCAAGAATTAAGTACTATCCCGTAAAAGGAGAATGCTGAGTTCCAACACATATCACTATCTGGACATCTGTGTTTAGAGTTTGCCATTCAACTTCTACAGAAAGAAGGAGAAGAAATAAGTAATAGCAACAACCAACATATGGTGGGGAATTAGAAGAATAAATTATCACAGTTTGAGAAAATGTGATTGTTAACAGTTAAATTTTAATCTTTTAGGAGTAATGCCAAATGGTAGATTGAGAAAGGTTTTTCAAAATTTCTTGAATAAAACTTTTGTTTGTTTTTCAAACAACACATTGTTAATTAAAAATCCAAATACACTATGCTGCATATTTAAAAGAGAAATGTTGATATGTAATTTTATCAGATTTTGACAGGTTTAGGTTGCGAAATTTTGAATTTCATGTTAAAGTGAAATAAATTCCTAACACCAGAAGTTAATTGGACCTGAATTTTAGTCACAGCTCTGTAAATACCTAAATTAGGAAACAGATCAAATGACATATAAAAAATTATATAACAGCACCAGCTTGAAATGTGTCACAGGGAATCTGTGAAACTAAAAATGAAAAAGTGTAACATGCTAACATTTTGAAAAGAATGAAATAATCTTATAACAGTGAATGTTACATTATTATATAAATAATGAGTTCTATTTCTCTTTCCTGTTTTCATTCATTAAAAACTAAAATCCCCTCACAACTTTTCACTACCCATCTATTATCTTTCTCTGACACTGTCTTCTATGTCTAATCTGTTGATTTCATGACTAGCAACCAAACGCAAAAAGAGACTGCAAATTCATGGATCTTTAACTCAAACATTGTTGTTGCAGCTTCTGCATTTTTGCCAATAGCCCTCTATTAGGCTTGGCAATCTTCCAAAACCCTAGCCATCAGTTTCCTGATTGTCAGCTTTTCCACTTACTCCAGTGTTTTAATTTTTTAATTCAATATGATGTTTTTTAAAATAATTTCCTGTTGATATATGCAGCTCATCTAGTATATTCAATAACTTTTGTCCATCTATGAAATTCTATTTTGTATATATATATAACAATAAAACATTTTGATTTCTCCATCAAAGTCTGGAATGTGTATTTTTTTAAACCAGTATTTTTTTAAATACAGAATTTAATAGCATTTATTTTTACTGTGAATATAATATAGTTTCTAATTGGTTGTTGTACCTTAAGAAACTAGAAAAAAGATAGGCAAATTAAATTAAAAACAAACATAATAGTTGAAATAACGAAGAGCAGAAAGCAATATAATAGAAGAAACAGAAAAATTCTAAAGCTACAGTAACAAAAATAGTATGGTATTGGTGAAAGTATAGACACAGCACAATAGAACACAGAGCTTAGAAAAAGACACAGACAAAGTCAACTGAGTTTTGATTAAGATCAAAGCCAAGTAAGTGGGGAACAGATGACCATTTTAACAAATTAGGTTGGACCAGTTGAATGTAAATTCACAAATATAATGAAGCTCACTCATGTTTTACAAATTACATAAAAATTAACTCAGAATGGACAATAGATCTAAGTATAAAATGTAACTGTACAACTTCTAGAAGTAAATATAGGAGAAATATCTGTGCTAATGTGTTCACTAAAGTTTTCATATATCTATTAAAGAATGAAATTGAATTTTATAGAAATTAAAAGTTTTTGCTATGTGACAGATACCATTAAGAAAATGAAAAAAAAAAAACCCCATAAACTGAGAGTAATTATTTGCAAATTTTACTTATGATAAGAAATCTAAAAACTCAATAAGAAATCAAAGAACCCAGCAAAAAATCAGCAAAATATCTTAACAGACACTTGAGCGAATAATAGCAAATGAGCATGCAAAAATATGTTCAACATCAGTAGTCCTAAATTAAAACAACAATGAGATACTACCACATACCTATCTGGACAATACCAAGTGCTTATGCAGTTTTGGATACCTGAACTACCACACATTTCTGGTGGGAAAGAAAAATGGTAGTCACTTTGGAAAACATTTTGACATTTTCTTGTAGAGTTAAATATACACTTGCCCTATGACCCAGCAATCCCATGTGAACATATTTACCAAAAAAAAAAAGTGAAGACATGTTCATACAAAAATCTGTGACTATTTATAGAAGTTTTATATGTAAAACCTGGGAACAACGCAAAACTTTAGAGATGGAAAACAATGTTTTCAGGGACACTGGGTAGAAGGCTGTTTCAACTATAAAGGAGCAGCATGGAGAAAATTTTGGAGTGATTGAACTATTCTGTATCAAGATTTTTGTGGTAGATATAAGACTTTATGCATTATTATTAAACCTCATAAAATTATGTACCACATAGTGAAAATTTTACAATATGTAAATTGAAAAACTTATCAACTTAGAATATAGAGGGAATCCAAAATGTTATTAATTTGTAAACACTTAAGTCAATATGTTACAAATTATAACAATCCCTAAAAATTGGCATAATTATATTACAAATGCTTTTAATTCTTTTTGGTCTTTCTCTCCATAAGATTCTCAGCCCCGGGACAAATGCTTGCGTTTGTAGGATAGTATTTTACGAACAACACTTAACTGTACCAGAGGGAAGAAGAATGGGCGGATATAAGGATATGACAAAACAACTGCTCTACTGTATGTAAAATAAGAAATGTTTATAATGCTGAAAATTATAATGCTTTAACATATTTTCTTAATTTCATTAGTCTTATCAAGGAACATACAAATACATTAGATGTTCTTTTTTTGTTTGTTTTTTTTTTGCGGTACGCCGGCCTCTCACTGTCGTGGCCTCTCCCTTTTTTTTTTTTTTTTTTTTGGTGCTAGGCGGGCCTCTCACTGTTGTGGCCTCTCCCTTTGTGGAGCACAGGCTCTGGACACGCAGGCTCAGCGGCCATGGCTCACGGGCCCAGCCGCTCCGCGGCATGTGGGATCCTTCTAGACCGGGGCACGAACCCATGTCCCTTGCATCGGCAGGCGGACACTGCACCACGAAGGAAGCCCACATTAGATGTTCTTAACAAGTCTACTCATTAGTGGAATGAAATAAAATGTCTTTTTCATGACATAGATTTTAAAATAACTCTACTAATTCTTTGCAAATGGCTTTATTTTTTAATCCTAAAACTAATTAAATTAATTAATCTTAAATCTTTATTAAGATAGTCTGAAGGTGAGGAAAGCTGGAAATGAAGTTAATTCACTCACTTTCAGTGACAGCAAGTGTCAGGTAATGTTTTTTTCTTTCCGTCTTCTTTTTTTTTTACAGGGGGTATGTTGGTTCTTACAGAAATGTTTAGAATATGAGGTATTACTGTTGTGCCTTTCCCCATCCATGGCATCATGCAGAGGGGACCTGACTATAACAAGTAAAGTTCTCAGATTATGTCACTCTTCTGAGAAAATCTTTCAATGGCTTAGAATAAAGTCTAAATTTCTTTTTCGAAAGTACTCCATTTGTCATCAAGGGAATTTACTCTAAATATTACATTTATAAGAAAATAGATAGGTTAGCACCTTTTTCATTTCCTTCCTTTTTCTATTCCCCTTATCAATATTTTATATGAAACTATTAGTGAGAGTGCAACTAATTAGTTCTCATCATAAAGAAGTTGGGTCTCTGTATGAGGTATATTAGCTGTTTAAACTCAAGGGGGTATCAAGGGACAGTTAAATCTTCCAGTTAAGTGTCCTAGTTAAAGTTGCTACTGCAGAACACTTATAGAAGTAACTCCTCATAAAGTGAGGGAGAAAATACCATTTAATTAGAAGAGCTAAATTGACCAAAGTATGCCAACAGAGACTTTAATGTCTAAAACTGGGCTAATTATGGTAAAATCCTTACATTCAAGTATATTTTTAGGTTCCATCTTGGTATACATTTTATGCCATTCCGACATAAATCACGACAGACTGCCTAAAGAGAATATATGATCCACCCCATGGAAAGTTGAATAAACTGTGCTGTACTGGGGCTTTAACTAAATAGAAGTTTAACAGGATGATGGTTTTTTAAAATTTACTTTGCAACATTCCCCTAACATTAAAAATCCAATTAAAATCCATTTTTATCTTTGACCCTATGCAAAATATTATTAGATACTGGGACAAAGATTGTCATCTCTATTAAAAACAGTAACAGCTAATATTTATTGAGAGCAGTATACAAGGAACTGTGCTAGGTACTTTCAAGACACTATCTCATTTAATTCTCAAAGCCATCTTACAAGAAAATGACTATTGTTTTACTATTTAAAAGATATAATTACCGAGATTTAAAGGTAAATGGCAAAACAGGTACTAAGACTCAGAACCACAGAAATGTTAATCACCACATGAGTCTGACTTCTGAATTAGGACACGGAACACTAAAGAGCTAGTAGTAGGTAGCTGAGCCAAGTGTAGAATCCAGATTTCTAACTGCTAATCAAATGTATTTTTACCCCATTTCACAAACCATATTTTTCTTGTTTTTATGAAATAGATTCTCCAGCACTCGCATAGTCTGCTCCCATCTGCCTTTTCATTTCAGAGCGTACATAATATATTTGTTCAGACATAAATACCACATTGCTGATTGTAGCATGCCAGCATAAACTGCTTATCATCCTCATTCAGTCATTAGTAACTCTAAAATAGTTACATTGCTGAATATTGGTTCATGAAACAAACTCTCAAGCATTTCACGATACCTAATAATCTCTAAGAAGTTACTCAGTGTTTTCACCTACATGTACCTTCCACTTACCTATATCAGTAAACAAGAGAACAAATATTTGCCATGCAGCAAATTTGAGAGCCAAGCCTTTTGTTTTTGTTCATGGAAAGAATACTTGGCTTTGAAATAGTTTTAAACATAATTGTTGATGCTATACCACTAAAAGTAAGGAATATTGACAGCAGCTGTGTCTTACCTGGACTATGTCCACAGCATTAACATAAAAAGGTTAGCTTATCTGGATCATACGCTAATTGCCCCACCATCCTGCATGCCTTCCTGAAATGATCTAAATGTTAGGGTGTTTTGAATTTAAGATTTATGATTTTCATGTACATCAAAAACATAAGATCTACTCCTCTACTCCAATAAAGCAGTGAGATTCAAGTGGCATTTTCAATTTATCCTCAATTTTTCTTAGAGTATGTGAGTTATTTTGAATTGGTTAAGCAAAAAGTAGAATTTAATTCTTTTTAAAGTTATAAACATCAGCCTGTTCTTTGAGATAGATAAGGCATTCAGGATCAAGAAGCATGACTTAATAATTTAATTGCCTAGAATTTAGATGTGTTTGTCATCATCTGGGCTGAAATATATGTTTAAGATGCTTATTGAGAAGCCAGTTGTTACAAAGGGGAGAAGGTGGCGTCTGGAGACAGGGTACTCTGTAGTCAAAAGCACCAATGATGAGTGAGATAATTATTTGTACTCTCTTTGTATCCTTGGACAAACCTTAATTTCTCTCTCATCTGTAAATCTGAGATAATATTTATTATAATGATTAAATGAGACAATGCTGGTAAGTTATTATAGAAGCTTTCATAGAAAGTACTAAAAATGATAACTGAGTTTAACAGTATTATTTCTAAATGTCAAATAGCCAAATAAATTTCCCCAGATATTATGTGACCAAATTAAATACAATATGAATTTATGTGTAGATTGTTTATAACTATAAAATTTTATCAGAACAGGGTAAGCCCATTTTATTAAAGTTTACAATGGAAATTATAATTTTTTATTAACGTTTGAACATCTATTTTTTGATTGAATTATAACTGATGTACAATATTATACCAGTTTCAGATATACAGCATTGTGATTCAGTATTTTTACAGATTATATTCCATTAAAACTAATTACAAGATAATGGCTATAATTCCCCGTGCTATACAATATATCCCTGCTGCTTATCTATTTTATGCATAGTAGTTTGTATCTCTTAATCCCATACCCCTAATTTGCCCCTTCCCCTTCCTCTCCCCTTAGGTAACCACTAGTTTGTTTTCTATGCCTGTAAATCTGTTTCTGTTTTGCATATACATTTGTTTGTATTATTTTTTAGATTCTACTTATAAGTAATATCACACGGTGTTTGTCTTTCTCTGATTTATTTCACTAAGCATAATATTCTTTAGGTCCATCCACATTGCTGCAAATGGCAGAATTTCATTCTTTTTTATGGCTGACAGGGAATTAGAATATTAAATATTTTGTAATATTGCAAACATATGTAATAGTTAATATTAAAATGATCATAAATGAATAATATAATTAACATCTCAAAGCTTTGACAAATTAAAACATTTTCCCATATTTTTCAGTTACATTTTAAATTAAACGTTGAAAATAAAGATGAAGTCCCTAGTGTACCCTTCTTCAGTCCCATGACTGAAGGTCCCAGAAGACCTTAATATTCTCCATAACTTGACTACATTTTAAACAGGCTTTCTTCCTAACTCGAAGCTCCTCATCTCCCTTTTCTTAAAGTATTTATTTTAGAAAACTTATAAATTTTTTCTCTGCTTCTTTGAGATGTATGTACATATCTTTTTACAGCCTTTTACCAGTTTTCCAATCTTTCTCCAAGACCTAGGAGCCATCTCTTTGAAATGTAATTATCAAAGGAGACAGCACCCCTATCTCCTAGTTTCTGTGGAAGGCTAGGAGCCTAACTTTGATGGGTGCCTTATTCCAAGTTGCAACACAACTTCCTGTCATAAAGACAAAGCTGATTATCAAATCCAGATGGCCTAACACCCTCCAGTACTTTTCCACTTGCTCACTCCAGCCCTTAAAACCCTATCACTACCTGTTTCACGGGAGTTAAGTCCAGACTTGGTTCTGGACTCTCTCCCCTATTGAAATAGTCTTGAATAAAGTCTTCCTTACCTGTTTAACATTTTGGTGCAATTTTTGCTTTGATGTGCATTATCTTCCATCCCCGATTCCACTGAGAAAATCTTGCAGTATTTGCACAAAATCCAAAAATTAAAAAAAAATACTATAGGGCTTCCCTGGTGGTGCAGTGGTTGAGAATATTCCTGCTAATGCAGGGGACACGGGTTCGAGCCCTAGTCTGGGAGGATCCCACATGCCACGGAGCAACTGGGCCCGTGAGCCACAACTACTGAGCCTGCACGTCTGGAGCCTGTGCTCCACAACAAGAGAGGCCGCGAAAGTGAGAGGCCTGCACACCGCGATGAAGAGTGGCCCCAGCTTGCCACAACTAGAGAAAACCCTCGCACAGAAATGAAGACCCAACACAGCAAACATAAATAAATTAATTAATAAACTCCTACCCCCAGTATTTTCTAAAAAAAAAATACTATAAATGGCTAAAAATAAAACAAGCAAAGACTCACAAAAATACACTAAATGACTTAATAGTTTTCTCATAGACACAAGTATAATCCTTTTAAAGCAGGGTTGCAAATTTTCAGTTATAATTTATAACATATTTCTCAGATTATAAAATTTTATTTTCAACATACTATTTCTTCTTTGCCTAGTATCCACTACAATTAAGGGCATATTCAAAAATTTAGCACATATATGCTTTAATCTCTGAGCTTTCTTGATCTATTTTTATTAGTTTTAAGGTAGAACAAGGAAGAACATAAAAACTCCAATTAGCAGGCCCCAAGATTTGACTTTGAAAATATTGGCTGCAAACAAAACTAGATCATGTTTAGATAAATTGTCCTGCTGAACCTTACTTACCACCTAATGTGCCTTCCCCTATAAATGAGCTTTTTCAAAAAACGCATACAAGATAGCTCATCCATTTATCGTGTCTTTAAGTGACTCACTAGGATCCCTTCATTTACGAAGATAACAGCTGAGAGTGCTAATTACCAAACTAAGCAAGACACAGCAGGGACCAGTAATCATTAGTCATACCATTACCACACCAGGTAGAGGAATACATTTAGGAAAGACAGTTCTTGCTTTCTATTATTATTCGACATGAAGTCAGGTGAAATTCTTGACTCAAACTATTGGCGGACAAATATCCTCTTTAGTTAAAGAGAAGCTAACTTCCATAAAAATTTTATGGAAAGGAAATAGAGAAGCTGAAAGGAGACGATTAAAGTGTTCAGTTAAGCAGGAAAAGTCAGTGTTTCTCTTTCACTTTCTGTCTTGGCTATCTTTTGAATATGTGAAAGAATATTAGCATGAATGGATTTTTTAATGAATAAAAAGATTGAAGATTTTCCCTGTCATTGTGGCATAATGACGGAATTTACATTCATTATTGGCCATTTACAAGATACCACTACAATATTTTAATCCTGCATAGTCCTTTCAGGATTAATCCTAAAATATAAGATTTATTTTCTTTATGATTTAAACTGTAAAATTCAAATTATAATTATAACTCATAAATGACTGATGTAAAAGAACTCACCATTTTTACAAATGTTCAGAGATCTCCATCAGGCAGCTAAACAAGAAATAACAAGCAAACAAAAAGTTTGTTAAAGTTCGTTGTTGGTTTATACATTCTATGTCTCTTTATGTTGGCTACAAAGCCATTTTTTTTTTTTATTTTGTAAGGTTATTTTATTATTTTTATAATTTGAGCTGAAAATGAAATATTTTGGAATCGTGTTAAAAGGAGTATTTGTAATTACTTTCACTGTGTGTTCTTTGACAATACTCTTACTTTGTTACATCGATTTTTTTTAACATCTTTATTGGAGTATAATTGCTTTACAATGGTGTGTTAGTTTCTGCTGTATAACAAAGTGAATAAGCTATACATATACACATTTCCCCATATCTCCTCCGTTAGTTTCTGCTGTATAACAAAGTGAATAAGCTATACATATACACATTTCCCCATATCTCCTCCCTCTTGCGTCTCCCTCCCACCCTCCCTATCCCACCCCTCCAGGTGGTCACAAAGCACCGAGCTGATCTCCCTGTGCTTTGTGGCTGCTTCCCACTAGCTATCTATTTTACATTTAGTAGTGTATACATGTCCATGCCACTCTTTCACTTCATCCCAGCTTACCCTTCCCCCTCCCCGTGTCTTCAAGTCACATTATCAAATTTTACCTGTATATTCTCTGTCTGTAATATCTCTCCTAATGTCATTTTATTAATTCCATCAAAGAGGGGCTTCCCTGGTGGTGCAGTGGTTGAGAGTCCGCCTGCCGATGCAGGGGACGCGGGTTTGTGCCCCGGTCCGGGAAGATTCCACATGCCGCGGAGCGGCTGGGCCTGTGAGCCATGGCCGCTGAGCCTGCGCGTCTGGCGTCTGTGCTCCGCAATGGGAGAGGCCACAACAGGGAGAGGCCCGCGTATCGCAAAAAAAAAAAAAAAAGTTTTTTCTGAGCCTATATTGACTGTAGCGATCATCTCTATTTAGTAAAGGCTCACATTTCACTAGTCCATAGGTTCAATTTAGAATCATTCCTATGCAATTCACAGACATTTTTAACAGCACACTTAGTTCTGAAAAACATTATCTAAAGCTTTGAGAGATCTATTCAATTAATATAATATGATTCAAAATTCCTCTAAATATGCATGCATTTATAGGAAGCATTCAGTATGGATCTAGTTCACAAAATATCCCTTCTTCTCTCGAAAATGCACCTTGATCCTCAGGCATTGGTCACACATGCAAAGTATGGTCCCAGCCTCCCGACCTGGGCACTGGTAGCTGAAAAGGGGTGAGTACACAAACCAAGCTGTGATTTTGATGATCAGATATTCTCTCTCCCAGGAATATGAAATATGCACTGAAAGACAACCAGTGAGTCTATCTGCATGACTGAAACTTAAATACTCAATTGCTGACACAATGAAGTGTCCAGTGTCTATGATGTGGTTTGAAAATAGTTTAAAAAGACTGGCTTCGGGCTTCCCTGGTGGCGCAGTGGTTGAGAGTCCGCCTGCCGATGCAGGGGACACGGGTTCGTGCCCCGGTCCGGGAGGATCCCACATGCCGCGGAGCGGCTGGGCCCGTGAGCCATGGCCGCTGGGCCTGCGCGTCCGGAGCCTGTGCTCCGCAACGGGAGAGGCCACAACAGTGAGAGGCCCGCCTACCGAAAAAAAAAAAAAAAAAAAAAAAGACTGGCTTCAAAGAAAAGAAAAAAATGATGCAGATGTACAGAGAAAAGCTAAAGCAAGAAGTATGCAACAGGTAAGGTGTCCCAGAATCTTTTCAGTCCCCAACTCCAATTCTTGATGTTTATCCACAGCTGCATCTTATAGGTGCCACCCCTGTATCTTGTACATTTCCCCTTTTGTCCTGGCAATTGTTCAAGTTGTATTCCTTTATGCGTAAGATGACCATAATATCCTGTTTGTGCAGAGTCCCTGTTAATGTCTATAACCCCAATTCCCTAACCTGTGTGACATTTCATATGATTTTATATAAAAACATGCTATTGTTATTAAAGTAGTTTAAATAGCTACTATTATTAATGAATTATTAACTTTTGTCATTGTTATTAATAGTACTATTTAAATTAGACAAGATAGATTTATTTGACCTTAACTTTAAATTTCTAATCTATGTAAATATCGTTTCAAGGTAACACTCTTCTTTCAATTAAGGGTGGTCATGAAAATGTGAGTAACTAGGTGGAGCTATTTGATGCTGCCTGTCCTTTGGTTTACCAATCAATTATACCATTGTCTTTGTTGGAAACTGTAAGACACAGGAAGCTGCTGGTTGCTACCTGGCAGTATCAATGAGAAATGTGGAAAATTATGTTATGCTCATATGAAATATGAATTGAGCAGGTTCAACTACTATTTTATTTATCTTATTGGGTAATTATTGTTTTTAATTTTTGTAATATAATTTTTTGCCTGCAATGAGCTCAAAAAATGAAACTTCATGTTTAATGAAAAAGTAAGTACTGAATTTCCCTGTTTCACTATTTAGATTTTTCATTAGATCAAATAACTGTTGTTCCAGATTTATTTTACTTATTTTCAATTTCAGGTGTGTTTATGCACTTATAAAAAATGAAGCAACAGTTACTAAAATTTTTCAGATAACATCATCTCATGTCGATGTTGTGTTAGTTTGGGTTCTCCAGAAAAACGGAACCAATAGGAGATACACACACACACACTCACACACACAGATGCACACACACACAAGATGTTCTATGAGGAATTGGCTCATGTGATTACAGAGGCTGAGAAGTCCAGGTTCTGCAGTTAGTAAGCTGGAGTCCTGAGAGAACATGATGTATGTTCTAATCTGAGTCTGAGGCAGGAGAAGACCAATACCCCAGCTTGAAAACCTTCTGACAGAGAGAAAGAATTCTTTCTTATTCAACACTTTATTCTACTCAGGACTTCAAAGGATCGAATGAGGCCAAAGCAATGTGCTTTCGAAGATTATTTCTTGGTTTTTAGATAATGCTGAATTTTAATTTTGTTCGTTGTATGTTGATGTATGTTTTAAGATTTAACAAGAAAGTTTCAAATTTTTATTATCAGAACAACAAACATGATTTGGCATAAAGTAGAATTATCATAAAGTTTGAATTATCATAAAGTTTGAATTATCATTCAAACTTTATGCAGATGCTGTGGTCTCTAAAAACTTGAACGGTTGGAGGGTCTGATTTCAAGCACACGCATGTGGTTTTCGGCTGGAAGCTTCAGTTCCTTGTCACATGGGTCCCTCCATAAGGCTACTCATGACATGAGGTCATAGACAGGAAAAATCTTGAAGTTTAGGATATCTGGGTTGAGTCCTAATGAGTGAATAGAAGTTTACCTAGTAAAGAATATGTGTGTCTGCGTGTCTGTTTCTCTCTCTCTCTGTCTGCTTGTTAAGGTTTTGGGCAGATTAATGGTTTATTGATATTATTGGTTTAGAACAACACAAAATTATCTCACATTTTTAAAGGTCAGAGTACAGTATGGGTCTCATTGGGTTAAATCAAGGAGTCTGCAGGGTTGTGTTCCTTTCTCAAGGCTCTGGGGAAGAATAAACTTCCTTCTTATCTGGGTTATTAGCAGAATTCAGTCCTTTGCAGATAAAGGACCAAAATCCCCATTTTCTCGCTAGCTGTCAAAGAGGGTGGTTCCCAGCTTCTAGAGTCTAGCATATTCCCTGTTTTATGGCCACCTTCTTCCTCTTCAAAGCTGGTTTATTAGTTTCCTATTGATGCTGTAATACATTACCATAATCTTGGTGGTTTAAAACAATACACATTTGTTCTCTAAAATCAAAGTTTTGGCAGAGTCACATTCCTTCTAGAGACTTCATGGAAGAATCTATTTTCTCACCTTTGTCAGCTTCTAGAGAATGCTTATAATCTTAGCTTGTAGCTCTTTCTTCCATCTTTAAAGTACATTACTTTAAAGATCTGGTCCCAATGTCACATCTGCTTATCACTTTGATCCTCCTACCTCCCTCTTATAAAGGCCCATACAATTACTTTGGGCCCAATTGGATAATCCAGGATAATCTCCCCATCTCAGGATGCTTGATTTAATCACAACTGCACAATCCTTTTTACCATTTAAGTAACAGATTCACAGGTTATTGCAATCCCTTCTTTCCTCCATTTATTTCAGATGCCACCTGGGGTTGTCCAACGAACGGTATATACTGTTTTTGCAGCTCTGGAGATAGTTTGCTACTGCTTCCAATGCTACAAATTGTGGAAGACAGCGAGTGGGTTTTAAGGAAGAAAATAAAAACTATCCACAATGCCTGTTTTAATGCTCCAAATTTCAAGAATCTCCCACAGTGATGAAGTCATTCCTTCAAGCATACCAATGACACAATAGAACACCCAAGTGCTGAAAGACTCATACTTACCCATTCAATCCCCTTGTGCCCAGTGGCATTGTCTGGCAAAGTGCCTTAATAGGGATGCATGTAATGGTCAGGGACATAACACTGAATTTAAAATTAGATTATCTGCACAAAGAATGAAATCCTTAATATTTGTCTCATTGTGTCCCCAATCCAATCATGCTACAAAACCTATCATTATGAGTATGCAACTATAATTTCACCCAGATTTCAATATCTATTGGACAACTTCCAAATGGTTGCAGGGGAATCAAAGGTGATTAATTTGGTCCCTGGACATAGGAACTGGAAAAGGCTGGGGGAGAATCACTTATACCCATTACAGACAACAGTTAAAGAAAGAAATGTATCTGAAAAAAAAGGGAGGTGTCAAAGACAGATGTTTACATGCTATATTAGGATGTTAAAAAGATGAAATATGGTATAGTATTAGTAAGGTGTAAGGTACTTGAAAGAAAACTAAGTCATGCTCTGCATAGCAGATAATTTTCCTGGAAAAACACAAGGTTTATGGTGGGTATCTGAAGTGGAAAAAAGTCTCAATAACCATACAAAATCTAAACAATATGTACTAATACAAACTCTTCAGGGACACCTGGTTTATAGCACCATCTTCAAAACAACAACCATGTATCAAAATCAAGAAATATATTATAAAGGGACCATGGCAGTAATTTGGCAAAATAGCCTGAGGAATAAAACCAACGAGTTGAAACAGGCTATCCTAGTGACTTCCCTTAGAGTGAAGGTTGAGTCAAGCTCACATTGGCTGATTTTTTTCTTTAATAAAAATTTTCAAAAGGTTTGAGTTCGACACAGTCCTTTAAAAAAAAAAAGTGACATTCTGGGTCCTGGAGCTCTCTTTTTCATAGTGGGTAGGGAGGAGCAGGAGAGTTCTGTCGTAGTCATTATCATAATCCAAGTAATGGCTAATGTACATATAGTGATGTACTTACTGAAAGCTGGATTGTATCAAGTGCTTTGTAAACATTATCTCATTAAAATTCAGAGCACCCTTAAAAGTTAGGTCTTGTTGCATTTCCATGTATCATATGAATAAACTTATAGCCAAAGTGAGCTGTTCAACAGTAAAGAGCTAATAAATTGCAAGAAAAGGAATATGAACCCATAGTAGTCTGATTCCAGGGTGACAACCAGTTTTCAGAAACATCACTTTTGGTTTCCAACTGGTAGACAAATTGAGGGAGAAGACAATTAAAAACAAATAGTTGACTTTTTTTTTTCCCCCATAAACTGCTTCATTGTATTTTCTGGAGTGGGATTCATATCACATCTTTTTTTTTTTTTCTTTTGCGGTAGGCGGACCTCTCACTGTTGTGGCCTCTCCCGTTGCGGGGCACAGGCTCCGGACGTGCAGGCCCTGCGGCCATGGCTCACGGGCCCAGCCGCTCCGTGGCATGTGGGATCTTCCCGGACCGGGGCACGAACCCGTGTCCCCTGCATCGGCAGGCGGACTCTCAACCACTGCGCCACCAGGGAAGACCTCCATTTTTTTAAAGTAATAATTTCAAGGTCCTAACTTGTCATACACACACTACTATAGTACAACCAGCTCCCTCAAGCCTCTCAGGTCTTGCAAATTCCATTATACACATGCACTTACACACAAAATGAAATCCTACACATGCGCATAGACACATCTTGTTACTGACGCTCCATGTCTAATTTAAATATGTAGTATTGAGTATTCAGTGTTATCCTTATTCCATTCTGCTGTCATTGATGTAAGCTATATTCCATAGTTGCATAATCTGCACTGTTGATAACTTTTAAGCTAGTTATAAAAAGCACAGTTTTTCATTTCAAGTTTAGATCTCCTACATTGCTCCTGAATCTTAAGCCACAAAATTATTATATTATTTGATTTATGCTATGCTTCTGAATGAATCAAAATACATATAAAAGCATTCTGAAGAGATACTCTTACAACCCAAAACACAATGCATTCTCATTGGAAAAAATAAAGGAAAATAATCCCAATCAAAAATTAGCTTATAACAAAACATTTTAAAACATAGAATCAGTATATCATCCCTGGGATTCAGTAGATAAAATAAAGGTAGGATTAGAAATCCATTAAAATAACTCTTATGTGAGTAGAATATAAAATGATTATGTCTACAATATTTATATAAATCATAGAAGGAATTAAAATCATTTATAAGAAAAGAAAAAATACATTCTTAAAAGAACAAGCAGATTGGGAAATTAACAGTGAAGAAATTCTAGGAATATTATTAAAACATTTAACAAATAAAAATATTAAAAGATCAATTACATCCAGATGAAGAATATGTACCCTGCAAAATAGATTTTGTAAAGTATTCTACAAGGAAGTCTAGGGAAATAAAATGATGGAAAAGATAAAAGTGGTTAAAACAAAAGAATATCTTTGGCTCAACATCATTAATCATTAGAGAAATGTAAATCATAACTACAATGATGTATCATCTCACACCAGTCAGAATGGCCATTATCAAAAAATCTACAAACAATAAATGCTGGAGAGGGCGTGGAGAAAAGGGAACCCTCTTGCACTGTTGGTGGCAATATAAATTGATACAGCCACTATGGAGAACAGTATGGAGGTTCCTTAAAAAACTAAAAATAGAACTAGCATATGACCCAGCAATCCCACTACTGGGCATATACCCTGAGAAAACCATAATTCAAAAAGAGTCATGTACCACAATGGTCATTGCAGCTCTATTTACAATAGCCAGGACATGGAAGCAACCTACATGTCCATCAACAGATGAATGGATAAAGAAGATGTGGCACATATATACAATAGAATATTACTCAGCCATAAAAAGAAATGAAACCGAGATATTTGTAGTGAGGTGGATGGACCTGGAGTCTGTCATACAGAGTGAAGTAAGTCAGAAGGGGCAAAACAAATACCATATGCTAACACATATACATGGAATCACACACACACACACACAAATGGTCATGAAGAACCTAGGGGTAAGACGGGAATAAAGACGCAGACCTACTAGAGGATGGACTTGAGGGACACGGGGAGGGGGAAGGGTAAGCTGTGACGAAGTGAGAGAGTGGCATGGACATATATACACTACCAAATGTAAAACCGATAGCTAGTGGGAAGCAGCTGCATAGCACAGGGAGATCAGGTCGGTGCTTTGTGACCACCTAGAGGGATGGGATAGGGAGGGTAGTAGGGAGGGAGACGCAAGAGGGAAGAGATATGGGAACACATGTATATGTATAACTGATCCACTTTGTTATAAAGCAGAAACTAACATACCATTTTAAAGTAATTATACTCCAAAAAAGATGTTAAAAAAGATCGTTGGATCCAAAAAAGGTCACAAAATCTGAGCAACAAAATAAAAATAAATCCAAACCTAGAAATATCAATTAAGTTTTAGGATAACAAAATAATTCAGTCAATATCAAAAGTGGAAAACTAGAATTTCCATCCTGAAAACCAACACCTTGAAAGCATGATTAGAGACAAAATTATATCTTATATCATTTGATATTCTAAACATTTTCAAAGTATTAGTGAAAGTAAATATCAATACAGTATGATTTATTCAGCTAAGTTATTGTTTAAGAGTGAGCAAGAAAAATAAAACATTAAAAAAATAGATGAATTTTAGATATCCAGGATTTATGGGCCCACTTTTTTCATGTGTTTTCTACCATTCTCAGTGGTAGGGCATTAGGTTTTTATTAATGCTTGACTATTTTAGATCAGCTAGCTATAAGAACTAATTCTTTAAACTGTAACATTTCATTGTGTTCCTGTCACAAAATAGTTTAAAAATGTAGATCCAATTATATATAATGTTACAGAATATTTTACTTCCAGAATATCTATTATTCATTCAACAGTTTGTTTTGTTCTGTTTTTTTTGCGGTACGCGGGCCTCTCACCATTGTGGCCTCTCCCGCTGCGGAGCACAGGCTCCGTATGCGCAGGCCCAGCAGCCATGGCCCACGGGCCCAGCCGCTCCGCGACATGTGGGATCCTCCCGGGCTGGGGCACGAACCCGTGTTCCCTGCATCGGCAGGCGGACTCTCAACCACTGCGCCACCAGGGAAGCCCAAACAGTTTTTTAAAAATTAAATACTTATTGAATATTGAAGATTAGTAGTCAAAGACACAGGTCCTATCATTACACATTAACATGCACTAGCAGAGAAAATAATGTTTACACAGATACTCATGTCCATCAAAATAGAAGAGATATGAGACACCTCCATAAACTAAATCCTGTGGAAATTTAAAGGACAGAAGCAGCTGGCTGAGATATCTGAAAACGCTTTACAAATGAGTAGAATTTAGATGAGGGGGAAGAACCGAGGTGTGGAGGTGACTGAAGAAATGGAGGAGTGTGAAGATTAAAAAGTTTCCAGAGTTCAGTTTGAGTAGAGCCTCTGATGGGTTAGGAGAGTAAGATACAACAGTGAAGCCAGATCCTGGAGGCCACAGGCCAGCTCGTGCTGTGCTAATGATTCCAGGCTGTATTTGAAAGCCAAGGGAAAGGTATGGGATAGACATACACTATTGATCTGGATATTGTATAATGCAGAGAAGTTTAGAAGGTTTATCTCCTAAAACAGATTTACAGCTTTTATATCTTCTAAATTTACTCCCCCAAAAGGTTAAGAAACAAATACTTTGTGAGGTCGAAAATGGCTGTGGTGTAACTGCAAAAGTCATAGTGCAGTGAGAAGCACCTTAACCTTGGTAAAAACTGGATACTATTCCTCTTCCTCAGTTTATTACCCCAAAGTATGTGAAACTCCCAGTGCCCCAGTTTCTTCAGCTTTAAAAGAAAAAGTAGTGAAAATCTCTCCTAGATAGCTCATGAACCTGAAGTCTAAGGAATCCCTAAAAATGTGCCAGTGAAACAGAGGAATCAAACCATTCTCTGACCGTCACAAGTGTTAGCATTCCAAATAATATCAAAGAATTTCTTGCAAGTAATTCTAACTCATTTTAATCCAAATTAATAAAGGACTTGCCTGGGAATATGAATAAAGTAATTACTTATGCAAGCCAGATAAAATGATAACTGTGTTTAAACAAGAGATCTATAATCTTTCTGCTGTATTTTTATCCAGGTGATTCTCTACTTCATTTAACAAGTGTTAATTATTAACACTACTAAATTCTTCAACTACTTCCACTCCCAACTCAGGCAATCTTTAGTGAACATCTCTTGAGAGTACACACATTTACAAAAGCCTACCTTTTTATTTAAGTCCCCTTTTGACCTTTACTCAGATTCTTGCAAGAGGAAGAACCAGTCTCACCTTTTACTGTGTATTTTGATGACATAACAGACTAACCCTGTAGAAATAGTGGCAGTGATTTCCTCTGAAGCTCTTCTAGTCTTTCCTTTATTTTATGCCAAAATTTTATCTGTTTTGAGTTTATAATGCTAATATCCTGATTTTTGTTTTTCTTTTTGTTTTGTTTTATTGGTTTTGTTTGCATATTTGTTTCAGGTCTTTTCCAGATTCTTGGCATGTATAGAGCCACCACAAAATGAATGACATTTGGGACTAAGGATTCAACAGGAACTTCCACCAAAGTCAGGTCATTATATTTACCAGGCTGCAAGGAAGAACTGGAATGACCACTGTGACACAGACCTATTCTTGTAACCAGGTAAGGCCAGAACAGTCAAACTCTATGTTCCTGTGTCCATGTTAGAAATTAACACTAAAAACTGTGGAAATAAAGGAGTGAGAACCACTGGAGTCCTATGAGAAAGCTCTTAATTCGGCTTTAGATTATTAAGGGAGACAGACAGAAAGAATTGAAGAAATGAATGTGGATTAAAAAATAAAGGCGCAAACTATTTGACTTTTATTTTTACTTATTATTACTCATTTTCTTTCACGTTTGCACAGTGATTCTGGGAAATGGCTTTTATAACCAACGATTTTCTAAGGAAGGAAGAATCAAGTAGCCAAAACTTCACAGCCTTGACAATTGTACCTGACAAATATTCTACTTCTGAAATTTTATTGAGCCTTAATTTTATACATCCCTTACAGATATTGGTATGCCAAGATTTTCATGCAAATTTCTGTTAATATTTTCTGCGGAGTGAATAACTTTGGGCAGAAAACATGTGTCAGGATTCTGGAGGCCTGCCAGAGAGGAGTTGAGCTTCAATACAAACATCATACCCTGCGGTTTCCTTCAAATCACTACAAAGGATCATTTAACCTAAACTGCACTTCACCTGCTCAGTCATCAGTCACCCTATGAATATTAACATGATCTCTCTAGACATTAAAATAAATGAATACAATATAAATATTGAATAAAATATAAAATATTGAATAAAATAGTTCTTACAAAAGGGAATTGTGATTCTTCTCTGGATTTAGGTTGAAGTACCAAATACGAGTAACAAAGAAAAAAGGAGAAATGACTACTAAAGAGATCATCATTGAATTAGGAGGAAACCTAACTGCTTTGTCAGTTTTATCCCAGGATGTTGATTCTCAAATAATTTGAATGGCACTGCAGCATGTGTGCAACTTTCTCAAGGAGTATAGCAAGAAGCTTCCCTTGCTTCTTCTGTGAACAAGTGAATAAATAATATTATAATTGTTATATAAGTAGTATAAGTCGAAACAGCTTGTTTAGAATCATGAATGAATGCTGAACACTCAATAATGAAACAGGAATATCAGCAACTCCAAAACTGCTAAAAGATATTCCAGGTGCATGCTCACATTAGTTAATTAATACTTTTTGTCCAGAGGAAAATTAGGAAGAGCCTTCCTCTCTTAAAAATGACACCAGCAAAAAAGAGGCCACTGATCAGAAGCTCCACTGCAGAGTTAGATGAAATCACCACTAGCTATGAATCGTGGCTTTTTTAAGCTTATATCTAAGACATGTTTCCTTGTCCCACTGGCATTTTATTTTATTTTTATTCATTCAGAAATAAAAACGCAAAGAAAAAATCACTTATAATTCCACAACCAAAATATAACCACCATTAACCTATTGGTGTATTGTTTTAGGGACATTTGTATTTCATATTAATGGTGAATATATATATATATATACATATAGGTATAATTTTAAATAATTCAACATTCATAATACTTATTTATAATTGGTTTTTATAAATATAATTATTAATGGTTAAAAATTCCTTAATCCATGGGATTTGGTATAAATCTACCAGTAATCATAGACTTGCATGCTTTCAGTTACTACAGAGTTAATAGAGAATGCTAGAGAGGCAATCAGCTTTTATTAAAAACACTGGGTAAGCAGTTTTGAGAAGAACTGTGCTCACAGAGACCAAGTTTGAAATTCCTGAACTATTTGATCTTCTCTAATTTTTTAATGACTTACTCTATTTCACTTTTGTGTGTGTGTGTGGTACGCGGGCCTCTTACTGTTGGGACCTCTCCCGTTGTGGAGCACAGGCTCTGGACGCACAGGCTCAGCGGCCATGGCTCACGGGCCCAGCCGCTCCGCGGCATGTGGGATCCTCCCAGACCGGGGCACAAACCCATGTCCCCTGCATCAGCAGGCGGACTCTCAACCACTGCGCCACCAGGGAAGCCCCTCTATTTAACTCTTTTTGATGATGTAACCATGCAGTTTAAACCCATATGCAATGAGCTATTTTCCAAAATTTAGATAGTCCTTAGAATACATAGATCATTGGTTTACTAGGTCAGCAAGAACAAGATTTAAGACTTTTGAGTTACATTAGCAAAGTGTTTCCCACAAAGGGTTGTACCAATTTGCATTCTATCAGGCCGAATATTTGTTTGACCATATTCTTGCCAGTATGAACATTTTAAAACAACCATTGTCAAGTAAATTTTATTTTAATTTCATTCGTTATTATGACTTTTCTATGTTTACAAAATTTTGTATTTTCAACTTGTGGATTTTCTCTTCACAACATTTTTTTCATCTTCATGGACTTTTTTTTTGGTTTTGGTTTAGATATTTTAGTGTCATTCCCTTGAAGAGGGCTAATATCTAAATATTAAAGAGTACACAATGAAAAAAAAAGAACTCCACACCCAAAAGTATGCTCAGAAAGTCTAGTGATTTAGAAAGGCTAGAATCGTTTTCATAAATAAAAACTTATAATAGTTACCTAGAGTAAAATTATTTAACTTCAAAGCAAATAAAGTGATCAAAGATCATAGCATACACTAATAAAAGTCATGGCTGTGCTGTAATTCTTCTGGATACAGTAAATATTTAAAATATTGAGGGCCTACTATATGTGTATGGTACCATTCTGTAAACTGAAGGATATTCATTACAAATAAAATGAAAATTCTGAATATATTGAATGATGGGAAAGAGTGAGATGGCCAATAACATTAAGTCCCTAAAATCTTGTAGTATTTGACAATTTGATCATTTAATTAAACAAAATTGTAAATCTATGATTGAGTCAGGAATCCAGACAACCATGAGTTATTTTTCTTTTTTCAAGAAGCTCAGAGTAAGTTCTGGGCAAAAACAGCCACAAATTATTCTGTGCAGCTGTTAGTTTGCATACAAAATTGATAGCAGAAGCAAGGGGGAAGATGTAATTTTGAAAATTGTGGGTATAAATAAATATAAAAACATTAAAAATGCCCTCTTCTAGGTGAAGTACTGAAAAAAAAATCACCACAAAGACTATTTGTTATTAAAGAAACATAATTCTTTAATTAATTCAAAATGAATTAAAGATCTATTTCTTGTCTCTTAGGTCTTCAGGAAAAATTGAAGGAAAATGATACTTTCTTGGACAAGTATCTGGAGAAAATAACCAACCTCAGAAAAAATAGTGTGTAAAACTAATAAATAATGAAGTGACTATTTAAATAAACAAATGAATTTACCCAACAGTTCTAGCAAAATTTTTCTTAAATATATATAATAATAAATGTTTAGTAGAATTTTGTTTGTGGTCTTCTGCATATTTATTTGTATATTTAGGAACCCATAGAGAGGACAAACATAGAACAGGGAGTCAATCAATTTAAAGGAATTACAAAAATTCTACCAAGATTGTGCCAAAATTATACTAAGAGATCTATAAATAGCTCAGGGAGGGCTTCCCTGGTGGCGCAGTGGTTGAGAATCTGCCTGCCGATGCAGAGGACACGGGTTCGTGCCCCAGTCCGGGAAGATCCCACATGCCGCGGAGCAGCTGGGCCCGTGAGCCATGGCCACTGAGCCTGGGCGTCCGGAGCCTGTGCTCCACAATGGGAGAGGCCACAACAGTGAGAGGCCCACGTACCACAAAAATACAAAACAAAACAAAATAGCTCAGGGAAGCACTTTATCCACACTCTAATGGTGCCCACTGTTCTATATTGTATTGTAATAACCTGTCAATATGTTACTCTCCTCCACTGTACTGTGCACTCCTTGAGGGTAGGATCTAAGTCTTGACCTAGTTCACCTGTAGTTTCCTATTGATAAGCACTCCAACAGATGTGTGGAAGGCAGGAAGACAGGTCGACAGGAAAGATTAATAAGAGGGCATGAATAGAATTGATCAGATATGTGCAAAAATGCAATTCTTTCAGCAAAAGCAGTTCTAAGAGGGAAGTTTATAGCAATACAATCCTACCTTAAGAAACAGGAAACTTCTCAAATAAACAACCTAACCTTGCACCTAAAGCAATTAGAGAAAGAAGAACAAAAAAACCCCAAAGTTAGCAGAAGGAAAGAAATCATAAAGATCAGATCAGAAATAAATGAAAAAGAAATGAAGGAAACGATAGCAAAGATCAATAAAACTAAAAGCTGGTTCTTGGAGAAGATAAACAAAATTGATAAACCATTAGCCAGACTCATCAAGAAAAAAAGGGAGAAGACTCAAATCAATAGAATTACAAATGAAAAAGGAGAAGTAACAACGGACACTGCAGAAATACAAAGGATCACGAGAGATTACTACAAGCAACTCTATGCCAATAAAATGGACATCCTGGAAGAAATGGACAAATTCTTAGAAATGCACAACGTGCCGAGACTGAACCAGGAAGAAATAGAAAATATGAACAGACCAATCATAAGCACTGAAATTGAAACTGTGATTAAAAATCTTCCAACAGGCATGTGCAACTGGGTCCCCAAACATGGAGTCTTGTAGCCCAGGTCTTAACTGAATCAGGATGAGGGAGTGGTGGGTCCAGGTGGGGCTGTTAGCTGTGCCCCTGCTTGCGGCCTATCTGCACATCCCACCCCCCCACAGCTTTCCCCTGCTCTTCACTCATGGAAGTCATCAGGCAAATTTTTTACCTACAAGGGACTGTGTATCTTCTACCAAGTCTCTGTGGGTGTGGTTGGAAGTCCAGAGATAGTTGTGCTTTTACACGGCTTTCCAACGTCCAGCTATGACTGGTACAAGATTTGGGAAGGTGTGACCCTCAGGTTTCATTGAGTGATTGCCCTTGATTTCCTAGGCTTTGGCTTCAGTGACAAACTGAGATCACATCACTATTCCATATTCGAGCAGGTCAGCATCATGGAGGCTCTTTTGCAGCATCTGGGGCTCCAGAACCGTAGGATCAACCTGTTGTCTCACGACTATGGGGATATCGTTGCTCAGGAGCTGCTCTATAGGTTCAAGCAGAATCGATCTGGTCGGCTTACCATCAAGAGTCTCTGTCTGTCGAATGGAGGTATATTTCCTGAGACTCACCGTCCTCTCCTTCTCCAAAAGCTTCTCAAAGCTGGAGGCATGCTGTCACCCATCCTCACACGACTGATGAACTTCTTGGTATTCTCTCGAGGTCTCACCCCGGTCTTTGGGCCATACACCGGACCCTCTGAGAGTGAACTGTAGGACATGTGGGCAGGGATACGCAAAAATGACGGGAACTTGGTTATCGACAGTCTCTTGCAGTACATCAATCAAAGGAAGAAGTTTAGAAGACGCTGGGTGGGAGCTCTTGCCTCTGTATCTATATCCATTCATTTTATCTATGGGCCACTGGATCCACTGAATCCCTATCCAGAGTTTTTGGAGCTGTACAGCAAAATGCTGCCACGGTCCACAGTGTCGATTCTGGATGACCACATTAGCCACTATCACAGCTAAAGGATTCCATGGGCTTCTTGAATGCATATATGGGCTTCATCAACTCTTTCTGAGCTGGAAAGAGTAGCTTCCCTGAATTACCTCCCCTATTCCCTCATCTGTTGTGTATTCCACTTAGCAAGAAACGCCCAAAAGAGGTCCTGGCCACCAAACACTATTCTCTCACAAAAGTCCGCCTGACTCACACTGGTGAACAGCCTATAGTAAAAAGCCAGCAGAAGCTCTAAGGGTGACCTAATAGTCCACTTCCCATTGCTTTGACATCTGATCAAGTGTATGAACTTGCCTTTGTCTTTGTATTATTAGGAAATTCTGATGGGCACTACTACTCACTGATGCAGAAAGACAGACAGACATTCTTTTGCATAAAAGTCTTTGAAACAGTTCTATGGACTTTTCTGAAATATTTAGAAATGCTAATTTCTGGCCCTGATTGGAATTATCTAAAGGTGCCACCTTCACCTCACCTTGAATGGCTTTAATTCTCTAAGTGACACAGCTTCAAGTGAGAATGAGTCTCCCTTGTCATAACTTTGGATTTAGTTTCATTAGTTGCTTCTAACTGTAGTCATTTTGTTAGACTTTGGTTTCAATAATGCAGTATTCTAAGTATACTTTAAGACTATGATTAATCTACATGTATTATGTATGTATTTTATAAGGACACTAAACCAGCAGACACTTACTCTAGCAGAGTAGTTTAACCTTATTAAATATGTTTCATTTCTGAGCAAATTGAACTAAACCCAAGCTATTTACAGAATTTCCTAAAATCACAGAACATTAAGGACAGTAGTCTCTGTGCCAGAGATTTACTGTTATTTGCTGTTAGAACTAATAACAGTCGGACTCATCATACCTCAGTGCTTAGAAGCATGTCCCTCCTGAGCCAGAGTGGAGAGGAGGGGATCGTTGTACAGTCCAAGTTACCAGGCTGAATATATACTGATTGCTTAACTTCTCATTGGTTGTCCCAGAGAGGGTTCCTGCCATAGCTCAGCTATTCCTGTACTTTACAGATGGAAAAGTTTCAGAAACTTTAGGAACAAAGTCTGAAAGTTCTATGAGCAAATGGTGCTGAATACTTTTTTTTTAAGCCACAGTTTCATTGTCTTAGTTAAAACAGCATTATTATTTAGTGATTTAAAATTTTTTTATTATCGACTTCAAGTATAACAACTGGAGTAAGTGTTTATTTTCTATTAATAAAAATGAATTTTGTCAAAAAAAAAGAAAACTTCCACAAACCAAAGCCCAGGACCAGAGGCTTCACAGGCGAATTCAATCAAACATTTAGAGAAGAGCTAACACCTATCCATTGCAAACTCTTCTAAAATATAACAGAGGGAGGAACACTCCCAAACTCATTCTATGAGGCCACCATCATCCTGATACCAAAACCACACAAAGATGTCACAAAGAAGGAAAACTACAGGCCAATATCACTGATGAACATAGATACAAAACTCCTCAACAAAATACTAGCAAACAGAATCCAACAGCACATTAAAAGGATCCCACACCATGATCAAGTGGGGTTTATGCCAGGAATGCAAGGATTCTTCAATATTCACAAATCAATCACTGTGATACACCATATTAACAAACTGAAGGTGAAAAAGCGTATGATCATCTCAATAGATGCAGGGAAAGCTTTTGACAAAATTCAACACCCATTTATGATAAAAACCCTGCAGAAAGTAGGCATAGAGGGAACTTTCCTCAACATAATAAAGGCCATATATAACAAACACACAGCCAACATCATCCTCAATGTTGAAAAACTGAAACCATTTCCACTAAGATCAGGAACAAGACAAGGATGCCCACTCTTACCAATCTTATCCAACATAGTTTTGGAATTTTTAGCCACAGAAATGAGAGACGAAAAAGAGAGAAAAGGAATCCAAATCGGAAAAGAAGAAGTAAAGCTGTTTGCAGATGACATGATACTATACATAGAAAATCCTAAAGATGCTACCAGAAAACTACTAGAGCTAATCAATGAATCTGGTAAAGTAGCAGGATACAAAATTAATGCACAGAAATCTCTGGCATTGTTATACACTAATGATGAAAAATCTGAAAGTGAAATTAAGAAAACACACCCATTTACCATTGCAACAAAAAGAATAAAATATCTAGGAATAAACCTACCTAAGGAGACAAAAGACCTGTATGCAGAAAATTATAAGACACTGATGAAAGGAATTAAAGATGATACAAAAAGATGGAGAGATATACCATGTTCTTGGATTGGAAGAATCAACATTGTGAAAATGACTCTACTACCCAAAGCAATCTACAGATTCAATGCAATCCCTATCAAACTATCACTGGCATTTTTCACAGAACTAGAACAAAAAATTTCACAATTTGTATGGAAACAGAAAAGACCCAAAATAGCAAAAGCAATCTTGAGAACGAAAAATGGAGCTGGCGGAATCAGGCTCCCTGACTTCAGACTATACTACAAAGCTACAGTAATCAAGACAATATGGTACTGGCACAAAAACAGACATATAGATCAATGGAACAGGCTAGAAAGCCCAGAGATAAACCCACACACATATGGTCACCTTATCTTTGATAAAAGATGTAAGAATATACAGTGGAGAAAAGACAGCCTCTTCAATAAGTGGTGCTGGGAAAACTGGACAGGTACATGTAAAAGTATGAAATTAGAACAATCCCTAACACCATAAACAAAAATAAACTCAAAATGGATTAAAGACCTAAATGCAAGGCCAGACAGTATCAAACTCTTAGAGGAAAACATAGGCAGAACACTCTATGACATAAATCACAGCAAGATCCTTTTTTACCCACCTCCTAGAGAAATGGAAATGAAAACAAAAATAAACAAATGGGACCTAATGAAGCTTAAAAGCTTTTGTACAGCAAAGGAAACCATAAACAAGACCAAAAGACAACCCTCAGAATGGGAGAAAATTGTTGCAAATGAAGCAACTGACAAAGGATTAATCTCCAAAATGTACAAGCAGCACATGCAGCTCAATATCAAAAAAACAAACCACCCAATCCAAAAATGGGCAGAAGACCTAAATAGACATTTCTCCAAAGAAGATATACAGATTGCCAACAAACACATGAAAGAATGCTCAACATCATTAATCATTAGAGAAATGCAAATCAAAACTACAATGAGATATCATCTCATACTGGTCAGAATGCGAATCATCGAAAAATCTAGAAACAATAAATGCTGGAGAGGGTGTGGAGAAAAGGGAACCCTCTTGCACTGTTGGGGGGAATATAAATTGATACAGCCACTATGGAGAACAGTATGGAGGTTCCTTCAAAAACTACAAATAGAACTACCCTACGACCCAGCAATCCCACCTTGGGCATATACCCTGAGAAAACCATAATTCAAAAAGAGTCATGTACCAAAATGTTCATTGCAGCTCTATTTACAATAGCAAGGACATGGAAGCAACCTAAATGTCCATCAACAGATGAATGGTTAAAGAAGATGTGGCACATATATACAATGGAATATTACTCAACCATAAAAAGAAACAAAATTGAGTTATTTGTAGTGAGATGGATGGACCTAGAGTTTGTCATACAGAGTGAAGAAAGTCAGGAAGAGAAAAACAAATATCATATGCTAACACATATATATGGAATCTAAGGGGAAAAAAAGGTCATAAAGAACTTAGTGGCAAGACGGGAATAAAGACACAGACCTACTAGAGCATGGACTTGAGGACACGGGGAGGGCGAAGGGTAAGCTGTGACAAAGTGAGAGAGTGGCATGGACATATATATACTACCAAACGTAACATAGCTAGCTAGTGGGAAGCAGCCCGATAGCACAGGGAGATCAGCTCAGTGCTTTGTGACCACCTAGAGGGGTGGAATAGGGAGGTTGGGAGGCAGGGAGATGCGAGAGGGAAGAGATATGGGGATATATTTATATGTATAACTGATTCACTGTTATAAAGCAGAAACTAACACATCATTGTAAAGCAATTATACTCCAATAAAGATGTTTAAAAAAAAGTTGCTATGAAGATTAAATGGAATAATGTGTATAACATACTTGGCATAATGCCAGGTATGTGGTATGCATTCAATAAAAATCAATAAAACAGAACAAAACAAAATACAATTCTGTTTAATTTTCTGCTATAATTTGTTTACTTTTGCAAGCCCCCACTTGGCTGTGGCACTTCATCCTCTCTCTCTCTTGTCCTTCCTCCATGATTCCACAATACCAAAGGTATCTGCAATTTTTGCTCATTAGAAACCTCTAGCTAAGGTTAGCTGGATTACTGCAAGGCTCTTCTAAATGTCTTTCCTTCTTCTACCTTTGATTTCCTCCAGCCTTTAATCCATGTAAGCCCAATGATGCCATTTCTCTTTTTAAAAGACTCTTAACAGTTTCCCATTCCGAGCAAAAGCCAGAAACTTACTATTCCTACATTAACCTTTGATGTTCTCATTTTCTACTTTTTTTTCAGTCTCTTCTGCCACTTCACATCTCCCTCATCCTGCTCTAGCCCAGTATCCTAGCTATTCATGGAACTTGATGCCACAAGACCTTCACACTTGTAATTATCTCTGCCTGAAATACTCTTTCTCAGAAAACAATACAGCTCTTTCCTCATTTGTATTTAGGGTTCTGCTCAAAAATAAACTGAATTAAGGGTTGCCTGAAAACTCTATAAAGTTGCAGCCCACTCTGTCACTAGCTCACCATATCCAGTATACGCTGCTTTATTTTTCTCCATAATAATTAACATTTATCATCTTCTGATATGCTCTGTATTTTTTAATTTGTTTATTGTTAGTCTCTTCTCTAGAATGTAAGCTCCATGAGGGCAAAGATTTTATTTTCTTGACTGCACTATCTAGAGTAGTTAACACCTCACTATGTAGAATAGTACCTACCACATAGTGGGCACAGAAAAAAAAAATGAATGAATGCATGAATAAGAAACATTTATCTCCTATATTTAAAATCATTCACACATTTCAATGTAGCTTTGTTTGGATGCCTTCTCTTACTCCAGTACACAAAATGCATTCTCTTCTATAATCTCGAGCTTCTTTAACATTTTGTCTTAAACCATTTGGGCTGCTATAACAAAAATACCACAGACTGGGTGGCTTAATTAACAAACACTTACTTCCACAGTCTGAATTCTCAGAATTCCAAGATCAGTGCACCAGCAGATTTCATGTCTGGTGAGGACCCACTTCTTGGTTCAGAGACTGTCATCTTCTCTGTGTCTGCACATGGCTGAAGGGCCTAGAGAGCTCTCTGGGGTCACTTTTTTTTTTTTTTTTTTTTTTTTTTTTTGCGGTACGCGGGCCTCTCACTGTTGTGACCTCTCCCGTTGCGGGGCGCAGGCTCTGGATGCACAGGTTCAGCGGCCATGGCTCACGGGCCCAGCGGCTCTGTGGCATGTGAGATCCTCCCGGACCAGGGCACGAACCTGTGTCCCCTGCATCAGCAGGCAGACTCTCAACCACTGTGCCACCAGGGAAGCCCTGGGGTCTCTTTTATAAGGGCAGTAATCCTATTCATGAAGGCTCTAACCTCATGGTCTAGTCACCCCGTAAGGCCCCACCTCCAAATACCATCACATTGGGGGTCAGTATTTCAACATATGAATTGGAGGATGGGGGACACAAACATTCAGTATCCTTTCATTACAATCAACATTGCTGTGGATCAGGAGTATGCATCACCTATGAAAAAAATGCTATCAACAGCTTCACAACTACTGCTGTCAACAACAACTAACACTTGATAGTACTTTATATCAGGCACTGTTCCAACTGTTCCACATATGTTAAATCACTTTGGCTTCATAAAAATTTGTTAATTGGATACTACTATTACCCCATATAGATGAGGAAATAAAAGCCCAATATAGGGCACATTTCTTAAGGTCACACAACTATTAAGTGGTGGAGAAGGATTTTGGACACAGGCAATGCACAACTAAGGATCTGTGCAACTAGCAATAGTGCCTCAAATAGAGTCCCTTTAAAATTTAGTCCATTGCTGTTGGAAAAGTTTTTAAGTTTCATTAGGTCCCATTTGTTTATTTTTGTTTTTATTTCCATTTCTTTAGGAGGTAGGTCAAAAAGGATCTTGCTGTGATTTGTGTCATAGAGTGTTCCACCTATGTTTTCCTCTAAGGGTTTGATAGTGTCTGGCCTTACATTTAGGTCTTTAATCCATTTTGAGTTTATTTTTATGTATGGTGTTAAGGAGTGTTCTAATTTCATACTTTTACACATACCTGTCCAGTTTTCCCAGCACCACTTATTGAAGAGGCTGTCTTTTCTCCACTGTATATTCTTGCCTCCTATATCAAAGGAAACCATAAACAAGACCAAAAGACAACCCTCAGAATGGGAGAAAATTGTTGCAAATGAAGCAACTGGCAAAGGATTAATCTCCAAAATTTACAAGCAGCACATGCAGCTCAATAATAAAAAAACAAACAACCCGATCCAAAAATGGGCAGAAGACCTAGATAGACATTTCTCCAAAGAAGATACACAGATTGCCAACAAACACATGAAAGAATGCTCAACATCATTAATCATTAGAGAAATGCAAATCAAAACTACAATGAGATATCATCTCACACTGGTCAGAATGCGAATCATCGAAAAATCTAGAAACAATAAATGCTGGAGAGGGTGTGGAGAAAAGGGAACCCTCTTGCACTGTTGGGGGGAATGTAAATTGATACAGCCATTATGGAGAACAGTATGGAGGTTCCTTAAAAAACTAAAAATAGAACTACCATATGATCCAGAAATCCCACCTTGGGCATATAACTTGAGAAAATCATAATTCAAAGAGTCATGTACCAAAATGTAAATGTAAATAGAGCATTGCAGGTCTATTTACAATAGTCAGGACATGGAAGCAACCTAAGTGTCCATCAACAGATGAATGGATAAAGAAGAAGTGGCACATATATACAATGGAATATTACTCAACCATAAAAAGAAACAAAATTGAGTTATTTAGGGCTTCCCTGGTGGCGCAGTGGTTGAGCGTCCGCCTGCCGATACAGGGGACACAGGTTCGTGTCCCGGTCCGGGAAGATCCCACATGCCACAGAGCTGCTGGGCCTGTGAGCCATGGCCGCTGAGCCTATGCTCTGTAATGTGAGATGCCCGCGTACCGCAAAAAAAAAAAAAAAAAAAAAAAAAAAAAAAAATTAAAAATTGAGTTATTTGTAGTGAGATGGATGGACCTAGAGTCTGTCATACAGAGTGAAGTAAGTCAGAAAGAGAAAAACAAATACCGTGTGCTAACACATATGGAATCTAAGAAAAAAAAAGTCATGAAGAACCTAGGGGCAAGACGGGAATAAAGACACAGACCTACTAGAGCATGGACTTGAGGACACGGGGAGGGCGAAGGGTAAGCTGTGACAAAGTGAGAGAGTGGCATGGACATATATACACTACCAAACGTAGGGTGGATAGCTAGTGGGAAGCAGCAGCATGGCACAGGGAGATCAGCTAGGTGGTTTGTGACCACCTAGAGGGGTGGGATAGGGAGGGTGGGGGGGAGGGAGATGCAAGAGAGAAGAGATATGGGAACATATGTATATGTATAACTGACTCACTTTGTTATAAAGCAGAAACTAACACACCACTGTAAAGCAATTATACTCCAATAAAGATGTTAAAAAATAATTTAGTCCATTGAGATTAGTGATCTCTGTTCTCATCTAGATGATCATTCCACAGGAAAGAGTGCACTGGCAGCTGAGTAACAAATGATGGGAAATCTAGTTGGTAGCAAGAAAAAATTTATTTATATTTTATTTATATTTCTTATCACTATGTAGCAGAAGGAAGAAAGCATCAAAAATTGTTATACAAATCATGTTTAATTGAAGTCAAAGCCTCTCATTGAACATGGGCCTTATTTGGGCTTTGAAGCCCAAACAGCAATAAATGGGAATAAAATCTTGATTCATTTAAAATAATTATTTCAAATAAGATTACGCTGAGTATGTTGTTGATAGGCATACAATTATTGATACAAGCAAACTACTAACTATGGTGAGTAAAAAGCCCTGTTTCTACCTTTTTTTTTTTTTTTTTTTGCGGTACGCGGGCCTCTCACTGTTGTGGCCTCTCCCGTTGCGGAGCACAGGTTCCAGACGCACAGGCTCAGCGGCCATGGCTCACGGGCCCAGCCGCTCCGCAGCATGTGGGATCTTCCCATACCAGGGCATGAACCCGTGTCCCCTGCATCGGCAGGCAGACTCTCAACCACTGCGCCACCAGGGAAGCCCCTGTTTCTATCTTTTTAAACCACCGTCAAGCTAGTTCACTTGTCTTGGATCATGTATCTCTCCATGAATGCAATTCAAATGGAAAATGTAGTCTATTACTCCTGAAATCAAATTTCATCTAACTAAAGATGAAACTTTTTAAATAACCCTGTGATTCAGTAATGTTGACTGAGAAATAAAAATGAGCATTTACATACATGTGTTATCAGTGGTAACAATATTGATAACACATAATAATTAGTAATCTATTTATGTGCCACTATTGGATTCTGTGAAATATCCCATAAGTAAAACAATCAAACAACTATAGTTGATTATTTATTCAGTTTACTAATTTTTTGGTGATACAAATTTTACATTAATCATGTAAAGCTTTCTGATGTGGTTCTCATATTTGGAAAGAATGTTTCTTAAGAAAAAAACATCCAATTCATGTTTTTAATGTTTTAGGTTTTAAAGCTTAATATTTATTTGAGATGTTTTAAAATGAATTAGCTATTAATTAAAGCTGCAAACAATTACAAGCATGAGCAAAATAAAAGGAAAAATAGAAATTTAATGTTTTAGTTTTTAAAAAATGAAGTCTATTTTTAAATCCTCTAAAATTAGAACTGTTTTCACCTCATTTTATTTGAAATTTTTGACAATTTGAGTTGTCTATTCCTAAACCAATTAAAAAAAAAACCTCAGAAGTTTGTGTTTATTTGTCCTCTCAAGAATACAACAATGAATCGTTTTTGTATCTTTTTTTTCAAATTCACTTGGAGAATAAAACAATTTGAAATGTATTCATTCAGTAGTTAGGTAAGTAAAAAAATGTCAAATGTTCTTTATCCAATAAATATAAATGATCAGGAAGTAATTAAACTTTAACAGTCTTTTTTTCTTAATACAAGGAATAATTGGCTTAGTATATCATCAATTACAGAAATACATCTGTCAAAACCATAGCTTCTGTAGGATTCCCCATGGTAACATGATGCCCCAAATGGCAATAATGGCTTGCAGAGTTTTAGGGGAATGCATATTGTCTTCACAATGTCCCCCTAAATAATGGTTATAGCCTAAAAATATCACAAGGACAGAATAAAAGTGAAAGTTTTTTTAAATTTAAGAAAAGCTGTTTCTCTGTATATTTGAAAGTAAATTAAAATATCAGAAGCAAGATGACTTTATACTAGATATTGTTTATGAAAAATTTTAATGTAGTTCAGGCCATTATCATTTCCCTCTTTGCCTTCTGCCTGATGTTCAAAACAGTCTTATTCTTCTCAAATTAAATAGCTTTTCCTATTTGCATTTTTGTCTGTCTTTTGATACATTAACTGTTTGTTTCTAATTTTTTGCTCTGTAAAACTCAGGTTATCATTTTATTTTAATTCTATTTTAAGAGAATCTTTGAAACTATACATTTTAAATAATCAAAATCATGAATAACACAACTTTTGATCTCTCAATATGTCAAAATGAAAAGGAATCACTGTTAACATAAGAATTATTGGCATTTTTATTTGTAATATCTATATGCTTTATATATATATGTTATATCTAGATACATATTATTCTTTTGTATGTGTGTGTCAGACACTTAGGCATTGGAAATAAAATATTTGAAATAATTGACAGACAGGCAAATATTCTAAAGTCAAAGGAGTATTCTTAATACAATAGGGTATCCAGCAAATTCATCCCAGGAAAATAAAAACAAATAACTTCTGGTGGTCATTGACAATTGGAATGGGGGAAAGTGTATTAGCCCAGTCTATAGCTACTCACTAAGTTCTAGGAGCTATGTTGTTCTAGTGAAGATGCTACATCACAGTCATAAGTTGCAGTTGGAGTGATCATCTGATTAATTTTGGATAGTCCATATCATTCTGCAAGATTCATCTGACACCTGCCCATGTCAAACTAGTAAGTTAAGTGGGGATTTACTAGGTATCACCCTACTTGCTATTTTTCAAAATTGAATTATCTGTGCAGTTCCTCCAGGGTAAAGTTTTGCTTCTGCTTTACCAGCTTTGCAGGGAGGGGAGTTCCAGGGGATTTTAATTAGCCCTTCCTACCATAATGGTCCTTGTGTCTGAGAGCCATTATAGTGCTGAGTATGTCTTTTCCAATTATACTTTTCCAAACTGGGGATATAACTACATGGTAGCTTGTAGACCAAATGGGCCCACTTGGTCTGTGGCTCAAGTGAGCTGGAACTGACTATCTACTAATTGGCCACCATAAGCCTCCACTTTGACTGATGGATGACAGTGGCATTTGGGTTCTCCAGATTTAGCATAGTTTCAGAGCCACTATCTAGCAATCACTGAAAGTTCTGGGCTTTCCCTCTCCTCAATTCTCACTCATCCTAGAAAATTGTTACACATCCCATTGGAGAAAGTTTTGGAGGAATATTTATGGAGTGTACTTGTAGCAATGACAAGGGTCTTTCCTCCAGATGAGTCAGGCTCCCCTTCAATCATGGAGTTCTGGGGATGTAAACTGGTTTAGTTCTGGAAACTAAGAGGCTGAGACTGTCCACTTTCACACCTCTAGTCAAGGTTTTGGCTTCCAGAGCTAGGGTTTTTGTATCATATAGAAGAGGCAATACTCCAGTAAGCTGCCCATGTATTTTCTTCCTAGGAATACCATGCTTATTACCCAGCACAAAAGATATCTGAACCAACGTATTCTGATTATCAGTGCATCCTTGCTGCTCTTTTACAGTAGATGTGCTCATCCCATTTTTGTCAGTAAGTGCCGCACTTGTCCTCCATTACTCTAGATCCCATCATCTCCATGACAGTATCTACTACAGCCTTACCTAGTCTAATATGGAGAGCAACCCTAGAGATTTGGATTGAACCCACACCCACTGCACTGGAAATCAGTCTTAACCACTGAACCACGGGAGACTTCTTGGCTGGGAATCCACATTACACCTTCATAATTTTGCAAAAAAAAAAAAAATGCCGTAATATTCAAATTCAGAAACGCCTGTGTTGACCTGTATGTTCATAAATTCATTCTAAAGCCAAATACCAATGGGTTTGGGTCAATCACCATTGAAAGTTTCCTAACTTCTTTTATTCCAAAATGGAAAATAAATATTACTTAGGGTAACACTTTGTTTCAGATTATATGTTTTAGTAAGCACAGCCATTTCAATAAACCATTAAGTTGCTCTACACTATAATTATACATACAAAAGTAGAGCAGATTGACTGAAGCCCTGCTCCTAGGTCATGCAAAACTGGAAAAATGAAGGGCATTTGCCAGTGGGCAGTTGAGAACAATTATATTAGCCATTTTTCCTAACTCTAATTTCCCGGATGTTTTAAGTTCCTGATTACTACAATGTGAACCATAAATGTTCATTTCATTAATCACAGATAACTTATATTCAACAAATTTACAGAGTAGGGATTTGGTGTGTTCCCAGCATACAAGTGATTTCTTCTTAATTTGAATTATTCTTTATCCTATTAATATCTAGTTGACTATATTTGGTATGTGCACTAGTTTTGTAACCTGAATGGGAGTGACTGAAAGATAGGCCTTCTTATGTCATTTATAAAGCAAAGGCAACATATTTTAATCCAGTGTGAAATTTTTAATATCTCCAAATGATTAAGTAAAATGTATATTTATTATAATTTATTATTATTACTTATTCTTAAGAAATAAAGTGATTTTTTAAAATAAAAAAGGAAAAATAAAAAAATACAAATAACACTGCATGTGACACTCTCCAGTAATTTACATGCTGACTCACTTACTCTTGGTTGCAAAACTTTGGTTTATCTTCCAGGTAATTGTGGTATATTCTAGAGCAAGTTTATAAAGAATTGTTTCATGGGTTGCATTTTTTCTGAGTTAAGACATATTTAGAATTATTTTTGTTCCTTCATCCACTTAAAAACACATGGTTTGATCATTCTTTTTGTGTGTGTGTGTTTGTGTTCTAATAAGATCATTCTGGATACATATTTTATTTTCTTCAAAATTCTCTACTTATTTAAGATATAATGGAACAGTCTACCATTAATCCCTGTTCCTGTACAGTGAATTGTTTTAAGTTTTTATACTTGATTGTTATTTTAAGTCATCAAGTTACATCCTGATGTTGGTTTACCATGATCACTTTTTTTTTTTTTTTTGGCTCTACCACATGGCATGCGGTATCTTAGTTCCCTGACCAAGGATTGAACCCGGTCCCCAGCAATGGAAGCATGGAGTCTTAACTATTGGACCACCAGGGAACCCCTACCATAATTACTTTTGTCAGTCTTCTCATCTGACTCCTTAGATCTTTTTTTTTTTTTTTTTTTTTAGGTCAGGTATGCTTAGGTGTTCTTATTCTTTTGTGTTTTTTATAGGGATGCCTTTGTTTTTAGTGCTTGAGGACTATTTCTCATAAATTGACTCTCTTTTCTGTCCTTGAGCCTATTGTTTTATCTTTTGAAGCATTTATATATCTTGTACTAGTCCTTTTAATTCTGGAAGAAACTTCTCAGTTTTGTCCTCCACATTACTTTTTTGATTTCTGAAGTTCTGAGTCAGTGCTTTACTATTTCCAAAATGAATTTAATAAGATAACTGGAGTTTTACTTTAATTCGTATTTTCTGTATCTTGCACAACTTTCTTTTTATTTATTCTGTTTTTTACTGTTGCTGTTGTTGTTGACTCCCTGTCCACTTTCTGACCACCCAGGGAGACCATCCATATCTAGGACAGAAGCAGATTGTTCAGACTAGAGATCTGCAAACTTATTCTGTAAAGGGCCAGATAGCAGGTATTTTAGATTTTGTAGGACATATGGTATCTCTCACAATTACTCAATTCTACTGTTGCAGTGCAAAAGCTGCTATAGACAATACCTAAACAAATGGGCATAGTTGCCTTCTAAAAAATTTTATTTACAAAAAAATATGATGTTAGGAGATACAATTCTTGTTTCTATAATTCTGGTTTCTTCAAATCTTCAAGAAAAGCACACTGCAAGGATGTTTGCAAAACATCTCTCTATGATACAGAGTTCAAAGATATTCCAGAATAGTAAAGTTCTCCTTTCTGGGAGGAGATTTTCCTACATATCTAAGTAATAAACCTAGTGAATCCTTCCCCTTTCCCCCTGAACACTTAACTACATTCCAGAGTAAAATGATAATGTCTGTCTCTGAGACAAAGGTTGGGCAGATGTTCTAGCAGCTTCTTTATAAGATTAGGAGAATGCTAGGCTCAGTTTTCCTTGCTGTGACTCTAACTTATGTGTGTATCATCCATCTGGGCAGGCACCGTGTTATCCCCCATTGGACTGGAACAGGGATGGGCAAGGAGAGCCAATGTGGTGCATGCCGTGAACAATAAATTGTCTAAAATCCGTCTGGGCTCGCTATTTCTTACCAATTGAATTTATGGAAGTATGACAAGCCAAACTTAGGATTTGCTTGATACTCTGACTTGACAGTGGAGGGCCATATTTGGCCCAGAGACCTTGGCTTGCTTACCCCTTTCTAGATGATTATGATTCTTTACAATATTCCCAAGGAGTATATATTCCTTTTTCTCCAGTTCTAAGTGTCTAATTTTGGGAATTTTCTCTCATGTATCTCTCAAATGAGTAGAATAGGAATAAAAGCCTGGATTAGTAGCCCCTTGATTTAATATTTGACACTGATTCAGTCTTCATGGTTGAGAAGAGAACAAATCAGTATGCCATTATGATCTTTATCCTTTAAAAACTCAAGTTAACCCTTTTATATAGTTGACAGGGGTGAAAGAATTGGGCAAAGTTCTTGATTACTTCATAAGACAGTGTGACACAATAGAGAGATATTATTTGCTAAATGTTTTAATTGAATTAGTTTGTGTCACCATACTGGGCATAGATAAAGAAGATGAGCTGAAATCTCCTCTTACTTTATCCCTATTGGCCCTGCCTATGTGGTCCTTTCTTCCTATTTAGCTCTGTAGAGCTCATGGAAACACTTCCCTGCTTTTGGCAAAGTTTTGCTAAATTCTTGTGCTGTTGAGATGCGTAACTTATTTTAATTTTCTTCTATAATTATATTAATGTGGAAGTTATATTACTCATCTTATGCCATAAGACACTTAATTAAACTTTTAAAATATGTATACATATTTCTCATAATAGTGTGCAAATAATACATTAAAATTTAGAATAAATTTTAAATATACACAAAAGTAAAATCCATTTTGGGACAGTTTAGGAACTTGGGTTTTACTCCTCACCTGGATCGCAAATTGCAGCTAAAATTATAAGCTAAATTTCTAACAGAAACTTAAAACCAAAATATAAAAGATATAGAAATTCATTTGAAGGACAATATATAATTAAATCCACGGATGAAATATAAATTGTTCCTCTAGAAATGGCATGTCACATCAGTGGGTACTTAAGTGTTAAAAAAAGGCACCTCCAACATGAATTTTTCAAAAGTTTAAAGCATGTTTGGAGCTCCTTTCAGGGAAGAGCTAATGAACTTTGATTGATTCAGCTAACAGGATAAGAAATGCTAGCTAAAAGTTCTTTCCCTTTTTCAGGAGAACTAATAAATGAATTAACCAAATCTAAGAGTGTAGATACAGCCTTAAAATAATACACTATCAAAAAGAGGCCCATTTTTCCTGAGAATCTAGCTTGTAATTAGCTTGTGAATAAAGTGAAGACACAATATTCTTGATTTTTCTCTTTATATCAACCATATATCTGCAAATATTTTGTCCAGGAGAAGTAAAGTACACTACTTAAAAGGTCAGCTTTAACTGTAACATTTGGAAAGCTTGGAGTTTCAATGACGAGTTCATCAACTAAGAGTTGATAAGTTCATGAACTAAGAGTTCATCAGCAATAAGATATTCATGGGCCATAATGAACTCTAAAATTCACATTTATGTTTAAATGTACACTATATGAATTTAAATAAATGCATATGTATGTGTGCATACGTGTGGTCTTAAATTTATATACATAAAATCTCAATGAATTCTTGTGTATTCTAAATAATTTGCACTATAATTAATTTGTTCTTAGAAATGATTTGGCCATAAGTTCTACCCCAGGTCTTACTTGGAACAGTTTGAATGTGAGGCAATTGTCCCCAGGGCATCAGTCTTTACAGAGTTATGTATTATCTGTATCCAAAAGTCCTGATATGTTTACTTAAGGAACAGACCTGGTAGTGCTGCATTTTATCATGGAGGATAAACCCGAATAAATTATGTTCACATTTTACTCTGAGTGCTCACCTCCTATTTAGCTCATTGTCTCATAACAACTTCAGGAATAAACTATGGACAGGCTAAATGCCATCGATTCATCTCTACGTAAACTCCTGGCATAATTGGTTTCAAACTTCTTTGCACTCAGAGTAGGCCTGGGCACTTATTGGAAGATAGAAAAGAGGAAACATTTAAACTTGGAAGGTGGTCTGTAGCTTTTCAAGATTCTTTTTCATTGGTAACACTATCAAAAAGAGGCCCATTTTTCCTGAGAATCTAGCTTATTATTAGCTTGTGAATAAAGTAAAGACACAATATTCTTGATTTTTCTCTTTGTATCAACTGTGGTGATACTCAAGAAGTTAATTTATGAAACCTACCTGGCAATGTTTAAAAACTCATGAATTCTGAGTTCTGATGCCACTTTTGGCTTTATCTTATTTTTTCTATTTTTGTCTTCATCCTGCCCCAATTTATATTTTCTTTTGGAAAGCTGGTTTATTCTCACTGGAATGTGATATGTAGATTAACTATACAATTACATAAATTAAACATAGGTGGGATATTATCAAGTTGTCTGGAACAATTTTGACCAAAATATTAGTATTTTTCTTTTTCTTTATTTTATGGTTAATGCTAAAAACTGGTAACTCTTACATTCATACATTTATCTTATAGTCTCATGAGTGTTTGGCCATTTTTATTCTTTTATTTCTGATTTTAAGTTTGATTTATTGGCAGAAAATCATTCTCCAACTTATTTTCATTATAGACTTTGAAATCAACACACAGCTATTATAGCCATCTTCATATCGTTGCCATTATCTAAGTAATAAAAACTCATATTATCTTTAAAATAACTACATGCCATCTCATATTCTCATCATGAATAAGGAGTTATTATTTTGCTGAGGCAGCCATATTCTTTGATCAAAAGCCCTCGGAATCATTAGCTTGTAGCTCTCTTTTTCAGGAGGAAATTTTTTCAGCACTCCTTCCAATAATTTAGCAGCTTCAACAAATAGTTAAAAATTAACCACTTAACTCTACACAGCCCTAGCAATTTCAAAAAGGAAAGTGAATTTCCTCTATAAATCAATAATCCATGATTAAGATGATCATACATCCAAGTTGCCAGAACAGTCCCAATTTATACCTATTGTCTAGACATTCAGTCTGGTTCAAGCTTTGTCTTGGATTTATTTTTTCAATAAACTATTTTTAATAATAGTTCCATTAAAATAAGCCAGGATGAATTTGACCTCCATTTATGGTTTTAACTTCTGCTATGTTCTTGTTTAACAGCTTCTGAAATGCACATGCAGTGAAGAGATTTCACTGTAGTGAAATCTGAAAGATGACCAGTAATAACCTGATGCTTTCCAAAAACAGCACTATTAACATTTTCTTTCAAGGACAGAAACAAGGGCTTTGCTGATTAGATGATACGTGCTGGAACTCTAAGACATCTAAAGCTAGGGACAGCTTACTCTTTCTGCTCTCAGTGGCGATAAATTTATGCTGCTGCTGCCCCTGCTGACTACTTAGAGTACTGGCCACTGAGCTCCCATGATCCATGCTTAGTGACCTAGAATATTCTAAGCCTCCAGGCTGCTGACTGGGGAGGTCAGTTGGAAACTGGGAAATTTATGCTAGGGTCAGAAATAGGCATGGGAATAGATACTGAGCTGTTCAGCTTTGAGCAACAGAGAGAGGTCAATGGAGAGCTTACTGTATTGAAATGGTTTTTTCCTTGGTAATAAAATGGAATGTTATCAATGAACTAAATATGTAAAGTACATCTTTTTTTTTTTTTGTAAAGTACATCTTTAATGAAAAATTAGAGACTTAATTGCTGTTCCTTGAAGAGTTTATGAGAAACATACAACTTGAACAAAATGTTTGTTGACATTTATCATCCACCATGGGAACAATATTGATTTCACTAATGCATGAAAACAAGAAGACACATATCTACAGAAGAAAGCTCTGCATCTAAATACTTCACACGTAAGTAGGAAGATTTAGGAAGACTGAAACTGAACACTTGTAGCTGCAGTAAATGAGTGAATGTTTCCTCAAAGAAGCATGACATTTTTTTGGCTAAAAAAATCACTTAAATAATTTTCTTTCATTTTTGATTCCAAGGTGTTTCTTTTTGTAGACATACAAAAAGTGATGTGATAGTTCTTAAAGTGTTAACCTCATCAACAGATGTATATCAGTGTCATTGAAAAGTTGAAAAAAATTATTGACTTTTAAGAAAGGTTGGCTTTTTAAAATTCAATTTATAATATCAAAAAAATTTGTTTTGTCAAACTTGAAACATATTACATCATTACCAATACTAGTGTTAATACAGATTAAGAGTTCAACATTAAAAATAAAATTATTCACCTATGTGGTGATAATATAAATAAAAATTTTAATGGAGAATTGTATCGAGTTAAAAATAATGTTTTTAGGAAATTAAGATATCTAGGACACAGAAATGTGCTTGGATTTGGTTGAAGAACACATATAATTTAAAATTGATTACAATCAAGCCACAATATTCTACCAATTCAAGTAGAAATTTAAGTTGTCAAAATGTATAAATGTTCTTATAAATACATAGTTACAGTAACTGGCCTACAAAATATTTGTAACAAAACTGATGTTGAATAGAAAAAAAACAATGCTTCAGCATGACAGCACTTTCACTCTTGCCTGTTATTAACTGTATTTTAGAAATATGTGAGGGGCTTCCCTGGTGGCGCAGTGGTTGAGAATCCGCCTGCCGATGCAGGGGACACGGGTTCGTGCCCCGGTCCGGGAAGATCCCACATGCCGCGGAGCGGCTGGGTTCGTGAGCCATGGTCGCTGAGCCTGTGCTCCGCAACGGGAGAGGCCACAACAGTGAGAGGCCCGTGTACCACAAAAAAAAAAAAAAAAAAAAAAAGAAATGTGTGAGGTTTTGAAATACTCTTACAAATCAAACTAAATAATTTACAATCCCATTGAACATCTTGCAACTGAGTCTTTAAATTTTTGTTTCCATTTTGTTCTCAATCTTTGGAAACATTTAATCAAATAGTTCAATAAATGAAGGACCGAAAAACTTAGCTTTTGAAACTTAAAAAAAAAAGTGCTTGCAGGGTCTTCCGTGGTGGCACAGCAGTTGAGAATCCGCCTGAAGATGCAGGGGACACGGATTCGTGCCCCGGTCCGGGAAGATCCCACATGCCGCGGAGCGGCTGGGCCCGTGAGCCATGGCCGCTGAACCTGCGCGTCGGGAGCCTGTGCTCCGCAATGGGAGAGGCCACAACAGTGAGAGGCCCGCGTACCGCAAAACAAACAAACAAAATGCTTGCAACCAAGAAGACACTGACATTTATCTTTATAAAAGTGAGAGGAATGTTACGAATTAAACAGAGCACAAATGATGCTTATGTCACAACTTTAAAGTTCTATACTTATTTTTGGATTATTTCAACCTATGGAAGAAATTATTGATGGATCTTCAATTTTTAATTGGATTAATTTATATTCTGTTCCAGAATGAAAATAAATTTCAAAGGTATACAACTCTGCAGCATCTAAATTTAGTTAAATATTCAAAAATCACAGACATTTTAGTTCTTGTAAAAGTATATTCCAAAGTAGGTACTGAGAAATGAGGGGAAAAAATACCTATGAAAATATTTTAACTATGACCTAACGTGCCTATAGATTTTGATCACACTGATATTTTTTCAATTGAAAATATTACGGTTCACAGAGAAAAAGCAATTGAAAATGTAAACAATTTAGGCTTATTAACCCTAAAATAAAAGTATGAAGAAGGTTATAGGCAAGTATAATTAAAATATATCTGTACTGAAAACCACATATTCTTCAAAAAATAAAATAAAATGAGTGGCATTGAATTTTAGAGTGATATGCAGAGAAAAACAGATAACTAAATGTGAATGTTATTTTTGATATTCAGATATTTAGTAATCAATATAAAGATTTTTGCTCTAATGTGCAGAGCTAAAATAATTTTGAAACATAGTATTTACAGGTCTCCTAATGAAATGAAAGCAACTTGTCAACTAATAAATAAACATTTTAAAGTATATAATTTTATTATTTTAGCACTCTTTTTTGCTAAACAATTTCTCAGTTTAGCTAAGTTATATAGTTATCCTGTTAATTGAATATTATAATAGAAAGCAACTATATTGATATCCTAATTAAAATCTCTTATTTTATAGATTAGCACCTACAGTGGAAAATGATTATATAACAGTTTCAATGTCTCTCAACCAGTTAAAAGAGCCAAGACAAAATATTTTCTCCCTTTATTTCAAGTTTAGTGGAGTTTTTTCATATTTGTTTGTTTGTTTTTAATTATACAACCTGGTATATAGATAGTTTGTTTCCTACCTAGGTAAATGATGAATCTTAATATGATGATCCTACAATATGATCCTCATTCTACAAAAGGGGATATGAATGAATTATCATTTATAAAAGTTTTTTCAGTAAAGTCAAATTGAATACTGAGTCCCCATCCTATTGGGCTGGCAGAAAACTACATCTGTCATTACTGGAGTTCCCTCTGTGTTCATATTTTTGAGGCTCCTCATCAAAGCATTTCATTTTATTTATGAAAGCATCCCACTGTTCCATATTGTTCCATATGGGTTACTATTGAGATGCTCATGGACCGAGCCCATATGATTTGTTTTGAAGTTAAAATGATTCTGTGGCTTTCAATATCCCCAGAGAATGAGATCATTTTCAAGTCTCTCTATGCATCTAGTTATATTCTTGAACATTTGAAAAGAATAAGACGTAGGTCCCACATCCTGAAGAATCTGTGTACCTCAAATCCCTCTTGAGACTTGGAGAAAACTCTTTCCCTTTCTTTGTTCCTGTCTATATCTTTTCAAAGGCCCTCACCTTACACTGCTTCTCTTCTGGAACACCAAGCACTATTTCTTCAACTTGGATATTTGTAATAACAGAAAGAAGGGTTATCTTCAGTTTCTTCTTGGTAGCTTTACAATTTACCTAGAGGCTAAGGGGAATATGACATGGTAACCTTATTAACTTTATTAGTACAAGCAGAGGAGAAACAGTGATGATCAGGTGGAGAGAGACTTCTACTGTACTAGGCAGGACTATGCCCACTCTTAGCGGGAAGTAGTTACAGAAGAAAGATACTTCCACCCCAATTACCAAGAAGTATCTTGAGTAGGAAGTCTCTCAGCAGGGACTTGTTAGAGGAACCACTGACCAAAACCTCCCACCCTGGCCAGGCATGATAGTAACCACTTGCATGAGTTATCTTACAATTGTAGGTCCTGGTAAGGAACTCGGAACTAACAAGCTACCACCAACCAGAAGGTCAAAAGGAGAGAGGAGATTCCAGTCCCTATGTCCCACCAACCTCTCAGAATCTTTCTCGCTCATCATCTTGGCTGAGTGATGCGCACGCCACCAGGAAGAATGCTGAGTCAGAATGATTGGCCAGAGACAACCTGGAAACTAACCTCATTACCATAAAACTTGAGCTCAAGAGCCATGTGGCAGAGCCGTTCTCCTGGGTTCCCTTACCCCGCTGCTCTCAGGCCAGGTGCCCCTTCCCAATAAAGTCTCTTGCATTGTCAGCACATGTGTCTCCTCAGACAATTCATTTCCAAGTCTTAGACAAGAGCCCACTCTTGGGCCCTGGAAGGGGTCCCTCTCCCTGCAACAACCCAATCCTCATCCTATGCATCTTTTCCATTTGGCTGTTCCTAAGTTATATCTTTTATAATAGACAGGTAAACATAAAAACCAACCCAAACCAAACCACAACTGAGTCTTTATCATTTTACTCAGGGCTGACCTTGTTCTCTTTATCTACTGCTCACTAAGGAGAATATTCTGTTTCCTTTTGATTAGGATAACAAAATAGAATTGTTTGGTAGGCAGCAAGGTTTAGAGGAAAGCACAAAAGGTATAAAATCACACATGATATGTTTGAATTTCCAGCTTTTGCATTTATTAGCTGTGTGAGTTTTGATAAAATACTTAAATGAGTCTTGGTCCCTCATTCATAGAACAGTGATAACAATTCCAGAAATATGGGGATTTTATGATAATTTAGAATTTTCAGTCCACTCTATTTTTTTTCCCCATCCATCTCAAATTTGAGGTAGTTGGTTGTGATGAATACAGTATGATAGATTAGGGCAAAGTGCATTGTAATTTATTATTATTGTTACTGTTGCTATTATTATTATTATTTTGCACTACATATCTGCACTGTTAAACCTTGCAACTAAAAACAAACAAACATGGGACTTCCCTGGTGGTGCAGTGGTTAAGAACCCACCTACCAGGGCAGGAGACATGGGTTAAAGCCTAGTCCAGGAAGATCCTACAAGTTGTGGAGCAACTAAGCCCATGCACCACAGCTACTGAGCCTGAGCTCTAGAGCCCACGAACCACAACTACTGAGCCCGAGTGCCACAGATACTGAAGCCTGCATGCCTAGAGACCATGGTCCACAACAAGAGAAGCCACCACAATGAGAAGCCCACGCACCGCAACGAAGAGTAGCCCTCGCTTACCACAACTAGAGAAAGCCCGCGTGCAACAAAAAAGACCCAACACAGCCAAAAATAAATAAGTTTATAAAAAACAAACAAAAATATGGTGAAATTCTGGGAACTTGCTTAGTTAACAGAAAGTTAAAACTAAAGGTCTTACTGTCCTAGGTGCTAATGCCCTAGGTATGGCTTAAGCCAAGTTCAAAAGATGTGAACCTTATCTCTTAAGTCACAATAAAGTATTTCATTTTGATAGCAAGCACGTTCCTTCAGGCTTAGGTCAGAATTTCTTTGATATAAAATGGCAACCTATCTGTACTTTTCCACTCTTCTCAGTAAACCGTTAGTCGTGTTTTGGCTATCTTGTAAAATTTATGTGTTTCTTACAATTCCCTACACGTTTATTTTAAGACTACAAGGTGAGGATACCTGTTCACAATGGGCCTTCCCAGATCTATTTTACCAACCCAAGGAGTAGGGGAAAATCTTCCCATTATTTTCTTAATTTGGATCCTTCCAGATTTCCCAATAACTTACATTTCTTTGCATCCATTTCTACAATGAAAACAGTCCTACCTCATTCAGTTTTCTCTTTTTAAGGTATAGGTTCACTATTCCTATGTTTACTAGTCTCATTTGAAGTATTAAAACTGTGCATACATTCCTTCCAAAATGTCTACACTCATTTAACTCATTGGTGATATTTCAATAACACAATACTCAGAAATGCTATAGCAGTGGGAAAGAGAGAACAGATGCTGTGTGTTATCACTGGATAGCAGGGAGAACTGACAGGTGCTAGTAACCCTCGATGGGGTAGCTGAACTATTGATGGTGGATCATCTGGAATTTACTATTTTCATAACCACAGATAGGTGGTATTTATTCGGCCTTGAGTGTTCGAATGGTTGCATTGCTATCCTGATATTATGTCCAAAGTTGCTAATGATTGGACCTTTGATTATAGGCATCCCTTTAAAACACACACAGGCCTGTGACAAAGATTCAATTTGAGATGACTCAGAGGGTGATCTTCCTTTTATTGAAAAATATTCCAGAAGCAGCTGTGCTTGCTGGTATCAATCCTGCTCAAATGCTGACCTAGCTTGACCCTGGAGGTCCCATTTCTGAAACACAGTTTTGGAGATATCTTTTGTATTAGCAAATGAAATGTATTGCTGTTAAGGTCCAATAAGATAATTCCATACACCAGTAAACCTCTACTGTTTTGCATCACTCTACTTTTAAACTTTTATTCATTAAGTCAAAAGAGTGAAATCATCTTTAATAATAGTTTAAAAATTAATAAAAGTGTTATCATAGCCAAGATTGATAGTTAGTTGATACACATCTTTGTGGTTTGTATAGATTGTGAAGACATAAAAGTTCTTCATGTTTTTCATCAAATTCTTAAATGTTCTGAATGTCTCCCACTCTATCCACTGTCCTAGCTACCTGGGAAAGTTCCTTAGAGTCTCTGAACCTGCACACTGGGGGCCGATAGGATTCTACTCCAACTATGTCTACTGTCAGTTTTGGTTGGTACTGTTTCTGCTAGGTAGCCCCAAGAGTTCCGCCTTTGAAGGAGAGCTATCAGTCTTCCTCGCCCTGTCCTATGCCTGTAAATCAGCCAGGTTACAATGGCTTTTGAACACTTCCTTTTATTTATCTTCATGGTCAAGAGTAGGCCTGGATACAAATAAAGGATGTGCCTTCTATGATGGTGATGACAGTACCTCAGAGAACAAATTCTCAGTCCCCTTTTGCATTCCCCACAGATAAAGGCACTGTGCCATTAGACAGCTTTCCTTCACAGTTACCCTCTAATTAGCATTAACACAAACTGCAGCATATATGGGACTTGCCTCAATGGAGTGAGAGAGACTGGGAATGAAGCCATAGACAGTAATGAGAATCAAATCAAACACTGGCTGGGAACAGGGGCTCTAAGGGGGTTGTAAGCAACAGAAAAGGAGTATGAGTAGAAGACAAAGATTTTGGGCTGTTGGGGTCTAGGTAGCACCCAGGTGTGGATACCCCTTTTGATCATAAGAGTTGAATTTTATTGCCATTCGATGGGATAGTTTATTAAAATCAACTGAATTCCCACAAATATAAGACATTACAACACAATTTAATTATTCAAAATGAAAGATAATGCTTATGTAGTATTCAATCTATGCTGCACACACTTCTAAACATATATTTAACCCTATTAATATTACAGTTATCACTATCATCCACATTGTACTGATGAAGAAACTGACCCAAAGAGATTACTTAAATTTAAGTGGGTGGTATTGTTTTAATCACCTCATATCCACCCTGTTGCAGAGGAAGAGATTCCCACTCTAGGATTATGGGGATGATCAAACATCCCACACATTATATCAGACAGATGAGATTGATGGCCATTAATTAGTAATGCATAGCCCAGAGGATGAGGACATTATACATCATCCAGGGCCTGACAAGGGTTATAACCAGGAACAGAGTGAACAACCAGAGCTTTGGGAGGCAAGTTTTGTACTATCAAGAGAGTGAGGTGCCCCTCAGTTCACACACAAGGATATGATGGACTAGTATGAATAATTCTTCAGGCTGACAGGGAACTGGAACTGCTACTCAGAGATAAATGTGGGTGTGCTATTTTTCTAGAGAGCCTTATCATGAAAGCAGAGTGGGAAATGTGTGGTTAGGTCATTCAAGGCCCTCTGGGTTTCACAGATGTTGAGGAGCAGATAACATTGGGCCTTTATTTTAGGCAGCCCAGTAAATTTCCATGAGCTAATACACTGATGTTGAAGACAGAGATGCTGAACTTATAAAATCACAGACAATACTGTAAGGGCTAAAAAATGTTTTAATGGAATTGCTGTTAGTTTTCAAGTTGAGAAAAGATAGAGGGATGTCAGCAAGATGGCAATAATGGGAGGTTCCATCCCTCCCCTCCCCACAGAAACACTAATTTAACAACCATCCACAGATGCCACAGATGAAAACACCTTCGTGAGAGCTCAGAATCCAGGTGATGGGGCACAGGACCCCAGTGGAACACAGAAAAGAGAAAAAATTCATTGAAAAGAGTTCAGAAGAAACGTTGCACTTTAACTGTATCACCCCTACCCCAAGCTAGTGAAGCTTCTTGCTCACAAGTTCTCCTCTGGGGGAAAGAGAAGTGAAGTGGGCTTTCAATTTCCTCAGCCTTTCAAGGCACTACCTGAGAGGTCTGCTTTTGCTGTGCCTTCCCCCAAACAGTGAGAGAATAGGCCAAGCTGAATCACTTAGAGGTAACTAAGAATTAAAAAAGGGGGTAGGAACTTTCAACAAGCAGTGTCTAGATCTCAACAGCCAGCCCATGGACCCTGGTAGAGGGCTTTCTTGTGGACTCACCCATAGACCCCAGCAACCAACCCCCCCAGAATCTTGACTGGGCTCACTGGTGAAGAGCTTTCCTTGCCAAAGCCAGTCTGTAAAGACTGGAAGAGGTGACTGCTTCTTCAAATGCACAGACACCACATAAGCTATAAGGATTGTGAATAATTAGGGAAACATAACACTACCAAAGGAACAAAATAAATCTCAAATAACTGATCTTAAAGAAATGGAGACCTAACAAGGTTGCCCATTTTCACCACTCTTATTCAACATAGTTTTGGAAGTTTTAGCCAAATCAATCAGAGAAGAGAAAGAAATAAAAGAAATCCAAATCGGAAAAGCAGAAGAAAAGCTGTGACTGTTTGCAGATGACATGAAACTATACATTTATAATCCTAAAGATGCTACCAGAAAACTACTAGATCTAATCAATGAATTTGGTAAAGTAGCAGGACACAAAATTAATGCACAGAAATCTCTAGCATTCTTATACACTAATGATGAAAAATCTGAAAGTGAAATTAAGAAAACACACCCATTTACCATTGTAACAAAAAAAATAAAATATCTAGGAATAAACCTACCTAAGGAGACAAAAGACATGTATGCAGAAAACTATAAGACTCTGATGAAAGAAATTAAAGATGATACAAATAGGTGAAGAAATATACCATGTTTTGGGATTGGAAGAATCAACATTGTGAAAATGACTCTACTACCCAAAGCAATCTACAGATTCAATGTAATCCCTATCAAACTACCACTGGCATTTTTTACAGAACTAGAATAAAAAATCTCACAATTTGTATGGAAACACAAAAGACCACAAATACCCAAAGCAATCTTGAGAAAGAAAAATGGAGCTGGAGGAATCAGGCCCCCTGACTTCAGACTATACTACAAGTCTACAGTAATCAAGACAGTATGGTATGGCACAAAAACAGAAATATAGATCAATGGAACAGGATACAAAGCTCAGAGATAAACCCATGCACCTATTGGTCAACTTATCTTTGATAAAGGAGGCAAGAATATACAGTGGAGAAAAGACAGCCTCTTCAATAAGTGGTGCTGGGAAAATTGGACAGCTACATGTAAAACAACAAAATTAGTATACTCCCTAATGCCATATATAGAAATAAACTCAAAATGGATTAAAGACCTAAATGTAAGGCCAGACACTATCAAACTCTTAGAGGAAAACATAGGCAGAACACTCTATGACATAAATCACAGCAAGATCCTTTTTGACCCACCTCCTAGAGAAATGGAAATAAAAACCAAAATCAACAAATGGGACCTAATGAAATGTAAAGGCTTTTGTACATCAAAGGAAACCATAAACACAACTAAAAGACAACCCCCAGAATGGGAGAAAATATTTGCAAATGAAGCAACTGACAAAGGATTAATCTCCAAAATTTACAAGCAGCTCATGCAGCTCAATATCCAAAAAACCAAACCCACTCCACAAATGGGTGGAAGACCTAAATAGATATTTCTCCAAAGACGATATACAGATTGCCAACAAACACATGAAAGAATGCTCAACATCATTAATCATTCGAGAAATGCAAATCAAAAGTACAATGAGATATCATCTCACACCGGTCAGAATGGCCATCATCAAAAAATCTACAAACAATAAATTCTGGAGAGGATGTGTAGAAAAGGGAACACTCTTGCACTGTTGGTGGGAATGTAAATTGATACAGCCACTATGGCGAACAGTATGGAGGTTCCTTACAAAACTAAAAACAGAGCTATCATACGACTCAGCAATCCCACTACTGGGCATATACTCTGAGAAAACCATAATTCAAAAAGAGTCATGTACCCAAATGTTCATTGCAGCTCTATTTACAATAGCCAGGACATGGAAGCAACCTAAGTGTCCATCGACAGATGAATGGATAAAGAAGATGTGGCATATATATATACAATGGAATATTACTCAGTCACAAAAAGAAATGAAATTGAGTTATTTGTAGTGAGGTGGATGGACCTAGAATCTGTCATACAGAGTGAAGTAAGTCAGGAAGAGAAAAACAAATACTGTATGCTAACACATGTATATGGAATCTAAGGGAAAAAATAAAAAGGTCATGAAGAACCTAGGAGTAAGACGGGAATAAAGACACAGACCTACAAGAGAATGGACTTGAGGATATGGGGAGGGGGAAGGGTAAGCTGTGACAAAGTGAGAGAGTGGCATGGACATATATACACTACCAAACGTAAAATAGATAGCTAGTGGGAAGCAGCCACATAACATAGGGAGATCAGCTCGGTGGTTTCTGACCACCTAGAGGGGTGGGAGGGAGGGAGATGCAAGAGGGAAGAGATATGGGAACATATGTATATGTATAACTGATTCACTTTGTTTTAAAGCAGCAAGTAATACACCACTGTAAAGCAATTATACTCCAATAAAGATGTTAAAAAAAAAAGAAATGAATTCCATCAATATATTTTACAAAAGAAAAAAAAATGGACACCTACAATAGCCAAGATATGGAATCGACATAACTATATCTATATCTTTATCTATATCTGATGTAATATTATTCAGCATTAAAATAAAAGGAAATCTTGTCATGCATGATAGCATAGGTGAACCTAAAGGACATTATGATAAGTGAAATAATAAGCCAGGTGCATCAAGACATATACTGCATGATCTCACTTACTTGTGTAATCTGAAAGAGTTGAAATCATAGCAACAGAGAGTAGAATTGTGGGGTATAGGGGATGAGGGAAATGGGGAGATGTCAGTGAAAGGATACAAAGTTTCAGTAATGTAAATGGATAAGTCTAGATATCTAATGTACAGCATGATGACTATAGTTAGAATACTGTATTGAATACTGGAAATATGCTAAGAGTAGATTTCAGGTGCTTTTATCACACACAAAAGTGGTTAACTCTGTGAGGAGATGGGAGTTATTTAGCTTGACTGTAGTAATCATTTCACTATGTATATGTATATCAAATCATCATGTTGTACAACTTAAAAATATACAATTGTTATTGAAAGAAAAGAAACAGAAATAGAGATCTATGAACTGCTTGACAAATAATTCAAAATAATCATCTTTAAACACATGAGATACATGAGAACACATACAGTCAACTAAAATAAAATCAGGAAAACAATACGTGAACAAAATGAGAAGTTCTACAAAGAGATATGTCATTAAAAAGAATACAACAGAAATTCTGGACCTGAAGTATACAATAATTAAACTGAAAATTTTAATAGAGAGCTTAAGCAGACTCAATCAAGCAGAGGCAAAAATCAGTGAATTCAAAGACAAGTCATTTGAAATTATCCAGTCAGAGGATCAAAAAGGAAAAAGGATGAGAAAGGACAGAGTATAATAAATACTTTTGTTGATATTAAGATAATCATTTATATTTTATAAATGAAAGTCATACAATGGCTATCAATTTAATGGAGAAGTTTTTTAGAAGTTTAATGTAGTTCCATATACTAAATCATGGCTCAAACAGTGTATTATTGGAGTAGTGTTATCACATAAATAATTGATGAATGTTAATAATTTGAAAACTATCAGATTGATTTCATGGGTGGTTTACATTAAAGGTACGTAAGTACTAAATGTAATAAATGTACATAAATGTACTTAAATGTACTAAACACTAGTAAGGCATGTAGTACAACATAGAGATTACAAGGAGTTTAGGCCAACAACAATTAGAGGGCAGAGTCCTGAGAATTGTGCTCACTTCTGACACCACCTGTAAATTCAGGTGGTTTCCAAAACCACCCTCAGGTTTGATGATTCACTAGAATGATGCACAGAAGTCACTGAAAGCTGTTATACTCACTGCTAAAGTTCGTGACAAGGAAAGGATACAGATTAAGATAAGCCAAAGAGATTCATAGGTCAGATTTAGGAGGGTTCTAACATAGACCTTCTATTGTCCTCTCTCTCTGATGTGAGGACACATTGCTCTTCCAGCATTGATGTGTGACAATACGCTCAGATTATTGACAACCAAAGAAGTTCACCCAAGCTCCAGTGCCCAGTTTTTATGAAGGTTTCATTATGTAGGCATGATTGATTGATTGATTGATTGATTGCCCACATGGCTGACTTCAGTCTCTAGGTGATTCATATCACATGAACCAAAGCCCCACCTGAGGTCACTTTTACAAGACTGTCTGGAATGACCCAAAGTCCTCAAATAAACCAAGACATGCCTATCACACACAACATTCCAGGGGCCAGTACATTAACTCAAAGAAGGTGAGGGCAAAGGTTAGAACTCTCTTTGGAAAATGCCAAACTCTTCATTTTACAAATAATGTATAATTTCAAATATTTGAAGAATATCAACTCACTAGTTATTAATATCTTGAATACCACTTCTGATTATATCCATGTTAAAGAAAAGATTGTGGGTTTCAATTTTATCCTTTACAATATTTTCTGACATTTCTGTCATGTGATGTATATAATTTATAATTAAAATTAATATATGTAAAATAATATCAGAATATTTTATTCTTCCTACTAGAATAAAGTGCTTCAGGAATAATCTGAATCTTCTACCTTTATTATAATGCTTAATCTTCTACATTTATTATAATTACTCCTTTGATAAATATTTTTGTACTCATCATAACAGGTATGATATATATTGATAACAATAAAGCTGCATTTTATTGAAGAGGTCTTCATTATTAAGCATATGGTATTAGAAACTGAATTTTATTTTATTATAAATTGCTGAGGATTGATAAGAACATGATAGTGTTTAGTTGCTTTTTTGTTTTGTTTTGCTTTATTTTGGCTATTGATTAAAAATTGTTTCCAAGATGATGAAAAGGCATCTTCTCTTTGCATGATTCAAAATTCTGGAATATTCTTTTCTTAAACTAGTAGATCATATTTCTAAAGTATGCTATATTTTATTCTTTGTGAAATAAATTTTCCTTGGATTTGCTGGTCTTCTTGCTTGATGTAGCAACCCTGACATGACACAGATTTCAGAGGTGGAAGTTGAAATATTCAGCCATAAAATCTTGTTTTTCTCCTCTGCAGTTCTGACAAGAAAATAGTGGATGGCTTTCTGTGACATTTGCCATCAGTTAAAAGGGTTAAGTTAAAAATCCACTGCTTGGGCATCTGTTCATTTTCTCCAAGTTAATTTTGCCCCAAATTAGCTTATTTTGTCATCAGCTAAGAGATTCTTCCTTAAAAAGTTTCTTATATAACTCAAACAGCAAAATTGCCCCTCAGAAGTATATAATAGAGTGGGATTATTGTATCTCCCATTAAACTTCTCTAACTTTATTAACATGTAAACTACTTAAGCATGTCAAATACAAATTTGCATTCCTATTTTGGAATCAGAAAAGTTCTGTGGCCCTATAACATGGCATTATATAAGGTTGGGAGCTGGGTGTTTTTCTTCTTTGTGCCTCATTAGGCAAAACTTTGGTTATTACTAAAATATCTTTGCGTAGTTCTTCATTTCCCCAGTATTTAAGTATTATATTCTTCTATTTTTCACTAATAAAGCCTTATTAAGCAATTGAGACTTGATGGATTCTAATGAGGGCAGGAATGTTATTACTGTCCTTATTAATGTTTACTAAGTGATTTGGACTAAACTGCAATGTACACTTCCTAAATTAATGATTCCAATCCAGTAAGAACTGACCAAGTTCTGAGGCCAGTCAATAAAGCAGTCAGAAATTCATTAAAATGATGCTTAGTATTAGGACAGGGGAGTGTGTAGGAGACAAAAGAGGAGAGAATGAATGTGAGTGGCTTTCTGCCAAGTGGCAGGACCCAGTTCAGTTGCTTTTGTTTTTTAATATTAAAAAACAATTTAAAGGTAAAATAGGACATTTTATTGGATTTATTTTGAAACTCCTGACAAAACTTATGAAGTTAATCCATATTGAGTTGATGATTTTTTTCTTAAGGAAAAAAATAATTAATTCATGTCAAGCTGATGATCATTTTAGTTTAGCTTGCACATACTGTTCTCCACCAAGTCCCTATTTTACTCCTCAGCAAAAAAATGGCATTTGATCATCTTGATTGCAATTTCATACTGCCTACACTGAAGTACATTCACCTGGTGGAAAAACCCATTTAATAATTGACTGTGTGTTTGCTAGAGCTTCTGACATGCACAAGCTACCACTAATTGTTTGGTCTCTGACTAGTTCCCTTCAGGCATTGAGGATACAAGGTCTCTCCCTATTAGCCTCCTATTTACCCTGATAATTCCACCCCTGGCAAACAGAGTGCCTAAAAATGTAAGCATGACTGTCTACCTTTAAAAAATATCTATAAAACTCCATTAAGTCCTCCTGCAAAAGCAGAAGCAGACATCCTCATCCTAAAAAATAAAATCAATTACAGAAAATCAAGTGTTCTTCCCCTGCTGCTGTGTGACATCAACAACTTCCAGAGCAGATGCTCTGACACCTGGCAACCAGCAGAACACAAAGACTCCAGAAAGAGCATAAGCTTTCCAACTTGACTCATTTTAAAGGCTGTCTCAGAGTTCTTTCTTCTTTTACAGAGGTCTCTTTAAAGTGAAGATATAGCCTGCACTATATGATATAAAACAGTTAACTCACTTTAAACTTTTATGATGACCACTAAATCAAGAAGCACAGGAAAAGGTCAGGAATAAGGACAAAACTGAAACTATTTTATTTTTTACATCAGCTCATATTGAATTATTTCGTTGTTCCAAACTGAATCTGAAAGCTTTTTCAGACAATTTATCTTTTGGTTGGGTGTGGGGATATTGCTTTCAAACACTGGCTGGGCAGGTGGGGGAAATAGCTACTGTAATTGTAACAAATACAACCTGAAGGTTAAATATTTAATGAAATCAGTATCTATAATTCTCAGACATCCATGGGAACAAAAGGACTAGGGGCATGAATAAATTCTAACAGTGTGTAACTCCAAGTCTTTAGTGTATTTTTTAGGTATGAAATGCCAGATTCCATGACATTTCTGGCAGTAGATTTACTTAAGTTATTATTGATTTAGGTAAAGTTTAAAATAAAACCTTTATTCTCAGCCCATAATCACTAACTGCCAGGGAGGGACTGGTCCAAGTATATGCTGAGAAGCATATAGCACAACCAACTGGAATGAAACAATTTTCTAATTGTCATCAACAAAATGAATAATTTACTTGCAAATAAATGAGTTGAGCTATTTAAATATTTAACAAAAATGTATGGCATTTGGGGCTTCCCTGGTGGCGCAGTGGTTGAGAGTCCTCCTGCCGATGCAGGGCACAGGGGTTCGTGTCCCGATCCGGGAAGATCCCACGTGCCGCGCAGCGGCTGGGCCCATGAGCCATGGCCGCTGAGCCTGCGCGTCCGGAGCCTGTGCTCCGCAACGGGAGAGGCCACAACAGTGAGAGGCCCGCGTACCGGAAAAAAAAAAAAAAAAAAAGTAGGGCATTTTACTTAAATCATTTAAATATCCCCTTTTGTGTATATAAGATTTTAAAACAATAAAACTGAAATTATTTGGAAATGACTAAAATATCTTAAATTAAGGTATATTTCAATTTCCTGTTTTGTACACAACTGATTAGAGTAAAAATTGGATGGCAATTTGACTGTATTTATCAAAAGACTTTAAAATATGCAATTTCACTCAAAAATCCTACTTTGAGAAATAAATACTAAGAAAATAAATGGAAAAAGATGTGCATAAAAACATGCCCATCAGAGTTGTGTTCACAGTAGCAAAAACCTGGAACCAATCCAGATGCACATGCTAATGAATTGGTTAAGGAAATTATGGTATCCTTCTATATGGATGATACAGCTAAGAACCACAATTAATATTACTGAGTGTTTACCATGTACCAGGAACTGTTCTAAGAACTATACAAATTGCCTTTTAAAATTCTCATAGCTTTACATTAATTCCCTCATTTGATCCTCAGAATTATTATTATTTTTATTTTACAGATGAGGAAACAAAATTACAGAGGAAAATTAACTTGCCTAATGTCATACCCGTAAAACAAAGTTAAAGTAGATAACTAATCCAGGCTTGTGTTGTTAACCACTATACTCATAACTATTAAAAATCGTGAGTCATTTCTATAACTATTAGCATCAGATAATAGTCACAACTTTTCCCATTCTGAAACAAAAAACGGTTCTCAGAAAAATTTATGTAGGTAATTTTATATAGAGTACATGTAATTTTATATGTATTTTAAAATTTATTATTAAAAATTTAATTTCAAATAAGCATGTATTTGATCTGAAATCAATGTTTGTTATATTATCTATTATACATAATTTTGTATACACACACACCATCTACATATACACATTTACAGACAGAAGTATGTGACATAATGTGATAGATATTTTGAGTGATGACAAAAATTAGTAAGGGTTCTGTGTTTTCTATATGGATCTGTAGTCTTGATTTGCCAGAAGGTAAAACAATGCACCTTGCCAAGCTGAAAAGGAACCCTTTCCATGTTTCTTCCAATTCTTTGCAACTATTTGGATAATATGCATTCACAGTAGAAAGAGATGCACTGAGATATTGGAAAATAATAGTAAGACTTTAAAGTTGACTATCTAGAACCCTTTTGAGTTGAAACTTGTCTTATTTAATCCCTCACAGTCCAAAGTACTTTATGACCAGAATCTTGATTTAATAAGTGCACAGAGAATGGATCAATTTCTCAAAGATAGACCCTAAAGAGCAGAGCTTATAAGTTCATATGAATAAACCAGAAATCTAAATTTAGAATAAGGAAGAAAAGCTCAAGGAAAAATCATATATATGTGTATATGCTAATATATGTATGCACATATATATATATATATATATTTTTTTTTTTTTTTTTTTTTTTTTTTTTTTTTTTGCGGTATGCGGGCCTCTCACTGTTGTGGCCTCTCCCGTTGCGGAGCACAGGCTCCGGACGCACAGGCCCAGCGGCCATGGCTCACGGGCTCAGTTGCGCCGCGGCATGTGGGATCTTCCCGGACCAGGGCACGAACCCGTGTCTCCTGCATCGGCAGGCGGATTCTCAACCACTGCGCCACCAGGGAAGCCCGATGCACATATATTAATATATTGATGCATATATATACTATCTATATTTATGTGTATAGCATATATAATCACTTTCCCATTTACAAGTATATGTGTGTGCCTGGGTGTGTGTGTGTGTGTGTGTGTGTGTGTGTGTGTGTGTGTGTGTGTGTGTGTGTGTGTGTGTGTGTGTATACATAAACCCCTATACATTTATTTTATTTTGCTATAGTATGGCTACATGTGACATCAAGCTATAATTAGTTGGCTTCTGAGTGAGCTTTAGAGTAAGAAGTTCAGTTATTTGTGTAGCAAGAGCTGCTGGGCTAGACTGTAAAGGAATTACAATTGACAAGTACTTCTGAATACATGCTTTTAAAAAATTTGCTTTTCTCATATTGATAAAACAGGAAAAAAAGCAAATAGGAAGAAACGTCATAACACTTTCTACAAATATCATGACAATTAAAAAATACTATCTTCCATTATTTACCCATGAAAAAATAAATCAATAGTGTAATCAAGGGCAAAGATCAGAATCACAGGGTCCAGAAGTCTTACTTGTTATATCTTCCTTCAGAAGGTACTCAGGTAAGTAGCAGTCACAGAGAATACCATAACAAAGAGATCAGTGGGTATATATTGAAACCCTGAATAAAGGAAGCTCTGAATTATTTGGAACCATTTGTTTTCCCCCATGATGTGGCCTCTGTGGCATTCAAATAAAGTCTGCATTTCATTTTCCAAAGTTAGAGCATCATGGATCTCATTTTATTGACTCTAAGCTGTGAGCACTTCAGTTGGGCTATATTGGTCAGCTGTTGAGTGTTGCCTGAAGCAGTAATAAATGCTACAGCAGTGACTGTCTCATAGGCCACTATTCTGGTTATCTATTGCTGCATGGCAAACTATCCCAAAACTTAGTGCTGAAAAACAGTAATTTTTATTATGTTCATGGATTCTGTGGGTCAGGAATTTGGGCAGATCCCAGCAGGTATGACTTGTGTCCCAGATTGCAGTTCCAAAAATAACTGGATTGTATCTTCCATCGCACATTCTCTTCTGCAAGGTGACCTTGCTATGTCATCAAGATTTGGAACCTAATTCTCATCACATGCATCTGAGCTGGCCTTATCAACTCAAAGGTGGAAGTGATACTGTGTACCTTTGGAAGCTAGGTCAATAAAGGCCATACCACTCCCATCTGGTTTTCACGGGGCATTTGTTTTGTGAACATTTTCTCTTGGAAGACTTTCTCTCAAGACCCATTTGCTATGCTTTGAGAAGCCCAAACCATGTGAAGGAGTCTCATGCCAGAGCTCTGTTTGAGAGTCACAGTTCAACTCATACCTTTTCTTCTTCTGTTTTATACTCTGGTTAAAGAGAAATTTAATTATTAGAGGAAATCTCTTCAGGCATGGCACCATTTGTTACGATGGGAGAGGTTTTGTAGTGTCATTCAGACAAGGAAAGGAAGAAATGCTCTTTTTATGCAATGAAGTCAGGGTTACTCTTTTGTCAGCAATGGGATCTGCATTATGTTAATAGGAGGGATTTATCACCTAGATCAATAAGAAAGGTGGTGGAAGAGAAAATTAATCCTCAGAGAATGAGGTCTGTTTTAAAATTATAGTTACTGTGAAATATACTCAACCACACCCCAAGGAAGACACCTTGGCCTTCCCACCATGCCAGGTCTTGTCCCTCACTTCTCTACTGGACAAAGCTCATTTCCTGCTTCCAGGAGATCCAATACACTGAATGGAGACACCAAACTTCACGGCATCAAAGCTGAAGGTAGTAGCAGGATCAAGAGGATGAAACATTTGTAAGAAATGGGAAGGGCCTAAAGGAGACTGAGATGTGAGTATTTACATGGGAGGAGTTAGCAGAACTTAGAAAAGGGAGTACATGGAACAAAGAGGGAAAGTTGTAGTAGAAGAAGTGATGGGAAGTGAGTAGAGTCTGACTTGGGAGAGAAGACAATGAACATGAGCAAGCACTTTTCAGGCCTAAGTCATGAGGCATTGTTCCTAGGAAAGTAGATAAACCAGAGCAAAGGGCCAATTTCTCCACCAATCCTCGCTTCCAATTTTTTACAGCATTGGGAATATAAAGTTCTGAAATAAACAAGCAATAAATGTAACAGCTTTACCTCCTTCAAGTTTCTTTAGAAGGGAATGTTAAGTGAACCAGTATCTGAAGTAGGTTCAAACTCCTCCCCAACAGACATGGAGACTTCACTAGCACCTTCCTATTGACTAGTATAGAAAATTCATCATCAATGACAATCTACCTTGCAGAAGCAGCTAGGTGGGTTACAGTTGTGACTGCCCTGGTCCCAGAGTATAAATGTAACCAAATGTTACCTATGTTAGAATTTTTTCAAGGCATCATGACAAAATTGAAGGCTAAGACTGTCATTATAACTACTTAGCTTTGTAGACAAAAAGATACAGGCATTGAAAACTGGGTGGAAGAGCACTGATAAAATGTTTTGAATTAACTTTTTCCCCCCTATATCCTATTACCAACCAAATGAATGGGAGCCACTCTGTCTCTTTTAGTCAACTCTGTATTTCTGATTTCATTTATAAGTTGATTGTATGGGTTACCCTGATATGCTTTTCATGTTCAAATTTTATATTGTTTTGTCAAGGAAGGGGTAGTGGAATTTCAAATTCACATTTTCAAATCAACTCTGTATGTGTACAGGTAGTGAAGGAGTTAGTTATGTAATTCTGTGGATAGTATGAATAAGGAAAAGGGAAACAGATCAAGCAGGTGATGGAGGCAGGTCAGACAATAGACTGGATCAGGTGTTCAATCTGAAATCTTATACAAAAACCAAGTAGCAAGGCAAGGAGCTGGTCAGAAGCCTGAGAGAAAAACAAAAACAAATAGGATTCAAAAACAGAGAGAAATACGTATGAGAGTGCAATCACATATAGAGGAACAAGTAGAAAGGATACAGCCATAGCAGGTCAGAGGTCCCAGCAACAGGGAAGCACCATTGGTTATATGCCTCCTGGGAGAACCGAGCTGACCTCCATGGATACCTGAGAATACCCCCTGAAACAGCGAGTGAACGCAGCTGACAAGTGTCAGAAGTATCTAATTTTTCAGATCTTTCATTGTTATTTTCCATCTACTCTGTTAAAAGGAAAACCAAGGTTCACAATGGGTATTTAAAAATAAATTGTGATGAATAGGATTTGGTTTCTAATGCACTCTCAGACCATAAAGGGATGCAGCAAGTAATCTATGTGACTTGGTGAATGGCAAATGGATTCCGAATCACAGCCCTAAATTTCTTCAAGGCCTAGGGCCAGTGGGACAGCACTAATTTGCAAATGTTCTGTAATGTATTAAAATATATACCATTATGTTTCAGAAAAAAATATCTAAGGCTTTATTTAGTCATAAATACTGGTATGGGATTTCACAAAATGATTTTTTGATTTACTTTCTATGTCCTCATGATTTCTAAAAGGTCATTTATCTTAACAATGCATTTTCATCTATTATTTTTTTAAATAAGGTCTATAAATGAAACTTGAGCTGAACTTTAAAGTTACAAGAAGTAGTGATATCTTTTATGATCCCAATAACTTATTTGCCATAATAAAGACATTATTAATCATACTAAGTATTCTCTTCTTTATAATATAGATTTTTCTTCAGTGGAACCATATATAATAAATTAAGTTTATTTCATAAATCCTATGTTGAATTGTTTATTTTTCATACTATTACTTTTTATAAATAATTCATGTGTTTACTCCTTTTTATTTTGAACATGCTTCCATTTTGTCTGAATTTTTAATTACAATGTAAAAATCCAGTATTGAATTTTTACAAGCTATCTTAAAGTGATGAGTACATTTTATTTTCTGCAGTGATTGAAAATATGAATTCTTATGCCTGGGTTAAACTCTATGTTGTATAAATTACTGGCTATGAGACTTCAGGCAAGTTATTCACTGTGAGTCATAATTTCTTAATCTGTAAACTGAGAATAATAATCATACAAACTCATAGGCTTATATGCAAATAAAATTTAATAATTCATCTCAGCACAGTGCATGACAAATTGTTAGGTACTCATTAAATGTATTTTTGATTATTAATAATTGTTTTTTTCAAAAGAAAAAAAGAAAAAAGAAAAAAGAAAAAAAGAAAAAAGAAAAAAAGAAAAGAAAAGGTTGTGGTAGGAGGAAAAAAGAAAAAAGAAAGAAAAAGCTTGCAAAAGAAAAAAAGGTTGTGGTAGGAGAGAAGTGGATGTATAAAGTTTGGAGTTGTTAAAGAGAAGGTGGAATTAGAAATTATAATGCTGGGGTGAAAGGAGAGCAGTAACATTAACACAGATAGGAGAGGATTTAGGGAAATATATTCCATCCTAAATACCCAATCCATGGGACAACATGAAACCCTCTGTGAGCTTAAGCAAGAATATGACAAGATCAGATTTAAATTTGAGATGGCTAAATGTAACAACATAATGGAAGCCATCTTATCCTCAGATTACAGAACATGACATAGGATAGGATAATAACATTAGGATCTAAGTAGAAGATTATGCAAAGCGTAATAAGGCAATGGTGAAGGGAATAGGCAAGCCAATGGTTAAGAAGGAACAGAAATAGAACTTGAGGCTTAAAGATAAGGGTGATGAGAGAAAATGGGCAGTTGAGAATCATTTTAATGAAACCAGTTTGGGTAATTGGTTAGGTAATAATGATGTCAGGAAGACTTGTAACATAAAAGTATAATTAAGGTCTTTGGAGCCAGAAAAAATGGGCATAACATGTTACTGTACAATTTACAAGACTGTATTTCCTCAGGCAAGTTCCTAGGAGCAGATGACATTAAAGAGAAAGTCTATAGAAGAAAAAACACATTGCTACAAACATGGTAGTTAATGAAAAATCTTAATATACCTTTTCATTAAATTTGAAAAGAGATGCATGCTAATATTTAAGGGAATAAGAAAAAAGAAATACCATGTTTTTTGGGGAAAAAGAGAGCAGTTTGATTCTCGGTATTTTAAATTTGAATAATTTGTCTAAAAGCCATACAGACATGATGAGTGAACTGGAAAATATGACAAGAAACTCAGAAAAAATGATGTCCTGAAGTTATATTCATTTGGGAGTCGTAAAAGCTTTGAAGTAAGATGGAATCATTGGTTTCCATTTATTCAAAAATAGCTTGAAAAACAACGTGATCTCAAGAATCTTAAAGTAAGTTGAATCATTACCTTAGGACTAAAAAATTAAGCCAATATATAAATAATCTAATCAGGACAATGCAAAAAATTACCCTCAACAGTTTTTATGTCTCCCAGGTCTTCCTACAGAAAAAAAGGTGGTAGATGGTGAACAACTGGAATTACAGACAGAGGAGACTGGGGCACTAAGAAGCTCCTAATTATTATCCAGGGAAGATACATCTTTGTTCAAATATTTCACTTGTGTCAGGCAGGCATATCTCTATTGTGGAGATAAATGTAACAGATTATACTTACTGGTGGCGTTAAACATTAAAATGAAAACTAATCCTTCTATACTTTATGTTGGCTCACTAAGGAACCTGCCAATTAAATTTTCATCTGCCATCTATGTTATCTACAGGGAGAGAATTCATGGCTAGAGAAGTCTAGCATCCACCCCTCCTTTGGAATTTATAATTCTCATGTAAAATTAATATATTGATATTCTAGTCTTTGCATTTTAGTCTCTGTGAGACAAGTTAGTAAGTCTGCCCTTCAGCAAAGAAAGATCCTCACTGGAGTGATGACAAATCAGGTTTTTTAGCCTTCAAACTGCATGCCCTGAGGTTGAACTATGGTAAATCCACCTAGAAACTCCTATCCTGTGAGCTTTTCTTTAGAAGCCAGCCAACAGTCTTAACCAGGCATCAGCAGAACGTGATCCACATCTTTTACAATTCATCTTTTATAGGGTTCTTATGAGGTTTTCAAGATTTTAAAAGCTTGATGAGATATGTTAATTTCCTATGCAAATGACTGTATAGGTTAGTTCAAACATATGGTGTTTGCATCTGTAATTCTATTAGTGGTAGCACTATTTAGTTCATACTGGAAGAAAAGTGTTATTTATCGTATTGGTATCACAGAATGATTGACAAATATTTTACAGCCCAGGTATAAACACAAACCAGCAGACCAAATATCCCCAAGTAAAGATGTGCAGTATATGAGCAACCATAGACATGAATTCAGAATGACACACACTGAAAATATGTCGTAGCATTTAAACATATTATAATTATGACCATACTACTAATTTATGTATTTTCATTATAGTTTTACCATTGCTTATACTTTTATATCCTTGGATAAAATTTGGAAATTCAATAATAAAAATGGAGGTGCAAAATATATTGATAATTTGATAAATACATTTGTAAATTTAAGACACTCACAAATAGTGTTTCCTCCAAGAAACAGATTGAGAACCTCTAAAAGATCTTAGAGTAGGGAGATCTCTATTTAAGTTTCCTGTAGAAGGAGAAGAGCATTTCAAGCTCTTCTCCTTCTACAGGAAATTAGGAGGGAGGAGAAGTGAATAGAGTTTTAAGAACAAGAATGTGTTCGAAAGAGGCCAAATAAGATGAGAATTTAAGTACAAAAGTGCAGCAACTTAGAAGCTTTATGTCACTGCTGATTTTAATTATGGTGATGTTGCTGTAAATGTATTCAGAAAGTGGGCATAACTAACAAACATTGGGGGAAAAAGCATGGCTCTTGCTCTCAAGGGGTTCCAATCACCTGGGACCAATTCTCCTCTCTTTATGACAATTATCAAAGCTGGTATGTGATTAGTCATATCTAATAAAATAATCAGTGCCTTTAGAAATAGGAGAAACTTATGTCCAGTTTATTTATTTTAAAAAATAAGTAAAAAAATAAGTTTAAAAAAATTGGATGAAAACAGCTTGGAGAAAAATAGTACAATATATTTGGAAACCCTTACCTTATGTAGACAAAACTGCGTTCACTGCTATGGAGGAGGATTAAAATAAAACATTTGGCGAAGTTTCTTATCTTTTGCTAAGAATAAGTATGGACTGGCAAAAGTCCACTATTCTCCCAATAGATTCAGAGCTCGCAAAATGTTTTAGTGTTCACTTAGAAATGTTTTTCATTGTATGAATATAATATGAGCCTGATGAAGACTGTCCTAAGATTTAAAAAAATGTTAGCAGTTGTGTCAAGAATGAAAATATTATTATGTTTTTAAAGCAGAACTGATCTTAAATCAGTTCATGACTCTTTCCACTAGAAATGTTTCTGTATGGGCAATACAACTTGATGCTTTTATAACCTAGAATTTAATACTTATTTTAAGCTTGTTACATTTTGTCTCTCCTATCACATTTATATAATTTTGTTCTTATTTGATTATTTATTCTGAAACCTATATTAATTAGAACCATGTGATAATGAACCAAGTGGATTAGAGTTTTATAACGCTGTGTGGTTCTATGTATATGGATTTGCTTAGATACATTCAGCATTTCTCTGCCGTTAACATACAAATATTTTGTGTTTATCTTTAAAATGGGATATATTATAAATTACCTGGATATTTAAAAAGAGAACCAGACCTAGGATAAATGATTGATACCAGGATTGGGGTAGGGAAAATACAAAATGAGCCAATAGTATTTAGTATTTCCAGATAGTAAGAAGAGGTAAGTAGTATTAAAAAAAAAGATGGGTCATGTCAAGGGTCACAGGAACCACTCTGAAAGAACTCCCAATGGCCAAAAGTAGAACAATCTGAGCAACAATGTAAACAGCACATTGTTGATTTATAGTCCAAAGTATAAAATAAATATTTGTGCACCTACAATGACATAAATAATTCAACAAATTAATGAATGGGGAAGAATAGATAAATCTTTCTTCAGGAAGAACTCTAAGTAACATATAGAGAAACCCCCTCTTCCTGAGGTTTAATATAATTTTCCTCCTTTAATATAGGCTAGACTTAATTACTCACTTTGAAAGAACAGAGTGTAAAAAGGGAAAAATAGTGACTTTAGAAGAGAAACCTGGCAAACACTGTCTTAACTAAGTGATCAAGGTTAACATCACCAGTAATAAGTTATATTGATACCATGTTCTTCTAATACATGTGGTGAGAAGGGCTCATCATTTCTGTGGTAATTTTTCTCAAAAATCCATAACCCCAGTGTATTAAGAATGCAGACGTAAGTTGAAGAACATTCTACAAAATATCTATTCAGTACTCAAACTTGCAAAGTCATGAAAAACAGGAAAAGACTGAGAAACTGCAATAGAACCAAAGAGACTGGGATACTAAATGCAATGTGGCATCCTATATTGGACACTGGAACAGAAAAAAAGGCATTAGAGGAAAAACTGGTGGAAAAATTGTAGACATCTGCACAAAGTTAGTAGTTAATGATGTACAAATGCTGATTTCTTAATTTTGTTGCGTATGCTGTAGTTATGTAGGATGTTAATATACGAGGAGATTGAGTGAAGGGTATATGAAAATTCTCTTCATTATCTTTGCCACTTTTCTCTTAGTCTGAAAATTTTCCAGAGAAAACAAAACATATAGAACCAGAAACTGAACCCATATCCATTAGCTTCTGCTCCTATATTCTGTCAAACCAAGTTGAATTTATTAAAATATATAACATGAAAAAACATATTAAAAATACATGCCTATTTTCAGCTTGACTCTGAGTTTATAAAGCAACCTCAGAAGCGCTGTTCTTATTGGCGTAAATGGTCCCGGGTGTAACAAAACACACTCTTTGGTTACAATCTAAATCTCCTGACATTTTCATACCAAATTTAAGCTTTTCACAAACACTACTGAATAACAGTAAAAGGATATCTGCAGAAAATCTCTTTGAAAAATTCTCTTTCAGTGCCCCTTTTCCCTTTTGTATCACACATTTTTAATGATGATAGCTTATTTTTTATGTGATGAAAAAACACTTTATTTACATTGCCTAAATAATAATGTCATAACCTTATAAATAAATGAAGTTTAGATTCTCATTTGGCAGATATTGGAATTGGCTTATCCAGAGGACATGATCTGGTAGTAATTGAGGGCATGAGTAGAATATTTGGCTTTCAAATATCGGCTTTTTGTAGCCGATAGACAAGACCTGGCTATGCTGATTAAGTCACTAGTAACATATTTTTGAAGCACAGAGACTTAGTAAAATGATATAGTGTCCTATTTTTTTTTTTTTTTAGTGTCCTATTAATCAGTGAAAGATACACAAATTGAACAATATACATTACAAGGAGACTGCAGAGTCACTATAAAAGGACCCAAACCATAATTAATACTGTGTATTAATTAATTCAAACTCTTATAAACATTACATGATACTATGGAAATTTGAAGGTACAGTCACATTGTTTTTAATTACTTAAAAATTTTCAGAAAAGAGCTGAAACAATTTCAGATATAGAAATTTTAGGGCTATTTATCATACTGACAGAAGTTAAACAGTGTTTCTCCCCAACATTTTTTATGAAAGGAAAGGACACGAAAATCCTATTATCTTTACGTATAAAAGTATTTTTTCTTTGTTTCTAAATTTAGGATGAGCATCAAGAAGTTAGGTTATATAAACCTATTAAGTGGGTAATGTTTTTTTGGTACACATCATTATCTTTTGCTATAAGATTCACAGCTGTTTTTTCAATCTGCATTCAGCAATAATCTCAGACCATTTTTCAGATGGGAAAATGAAACCACTGGATAAAGATACTATCTAGAAATGTAAAGAAATGATGTAACTTTTCACATTAATTCAACAAAAGTAAGTATAGTAATTGCCTTTGCATATTACTAAAAATAAAAATATTGAACATCTTTTTTTTTTTTTTTTTTTTTTTTGTGGTACGCGGGCCTCTCACCGCCGCGGCCCCTCCCATCGCGGAGCACAGGCTCTGGATGCGCAGGCCCAGCGGCCGCGGCCCACGAGCCCAGCCGCTCCGCGGCACGCGGGAACCTCCCAGACCCCCAGACCGGGGCACGAACCCGCGCCCCCCGCATCGGCAGGCGGACCCCCAACCACCGCGCCACCAGGGAAGCCCCTTGAACATCTTTTAATGAAAAAAGAAAACCACTATTTTTTTTTAATGTTAGAGCTTTGTCAGTATTTGTCTGGGATACCTGGCATTTAGGCTTTTCTATCAGTTTCCTCCATACATTCTTTCATTTTGTCTCTGACATCCTATTAAACTGGTCCAGCTTTACCTTTTTCCTAAAACTCTTAGCTCCATAAACTATATCTTACCATAAATATTTTTAAAAGCTATTGTTGTTTGCATAGCTGGCTTAGCTATCCAACAATTAATGGGCATCCTAGAATACAAAATGAGATCTTTTGGCTTATCTTCAAATCGCTAGGCAAAATAGTACCTAAATGGTTTAGGACAGATGGTTGTTTTATTTCTCAAATAATCTTCGTTTTCACATTTTTGATTATTTAACACATATTATGAACTGCCAAGAATAGTCATCTTTCATGACCAAAACAAATTCTAGCATAACATAATTAAAAATTTAAGAACCATTCTGGACTGTCTCAGTAGTATTTGAAAACAGCTATTTCCCATTATTTCCATTGTTGTTAATTACAATTTTGAATCAAAAATTTTTAACTTTGAGTTTTTAGTCATGAGAAATCTGTTTGCATAGTTCAAGTTATTCACAGTCCAAGTTACTATACCTGAAGATATCCATAGTTCAAGTTACTAAGATAACTGAATTAGGGCATGGGAATTAGTTCAATAATCACCAAAAGGCAAAACTAAGTATCTTGGTTTCTACTATGTAATTTGAGCATATAAAAATCCATAAGGAGCTAAGAAGTCAAATTTTTATGGGCCTCCGTATTCAATTTCCTGTTGATATTTTTTAACCAATAATCAGAATTTAGAATCCCCACTTCCCCCTTGATAAGTATTCAATTAGTTCTCATTTCAAAGCATTTTAGGTGTCAATATTAATTTTAGAAGGTAGTTGATGTTTTCAATTAGGGAGCCCTATTAGAACCAGTTATTTGGTCTTTATGTAAAATGGATAAAACACTTTTGTCAGTGTTTATGGATGAATATTTCTGAGAGCCTTCTAAATATAAAGCAGCACTTGTGTGCTCCATTGGTAAATACAGTGGTTAAAGTGCAAACCATATGCTTAAAGACTTTACAATATAATAAAGAAGATTAATGAAATATGCATAACTATAACTGCATAAGTGGTGCAAAATAAGCAATATTTTTGAAAAATGTTATACAGTTTCAAAGAAAGAAATTGCATGTGGCTATGTGTGGGAATAGAAACAGAAAGATTAAATGAAGATAATCTTTAGAATTAGATTTTGTAAGGTGGATACAAATTTTACAAATAATGGTTAGAAGAGCCTTTTAGGCAAACAGAAAAGAAAGGGTAAAGACTTGTGACAGGAGTATATAAGTTGTGTTGGGTGGGGAACTTCAGGTAGGTGTGAGGAAGCTATTGTGATCGTATATGATGAAAATAATCTAAGCCTTGACAAGACAAGTGCAAGTTGAAGAAAATAAGAGGATACAGATGACACAGATATTCCAAAAGGAGGATATTTCTAACTTCAAGAAAAATATATAGGAGAGGAAATACACTTTGTTCAAATTTTGTTAGCAGAATAGTACTTGAAATCACATTGCTGTCAATATATACTTATGACTTCCAAGTCCATAACTTCAATCTAGATATTTTTCTCGGTCTTAGAAACAATTAGACATTTTCACCTCAATATTTCACAGATACTTCAAACTAGATATGATCAAAGCTTAACTCCCCACCCTCACTCTATACCTCAATTCTACTTCTCTGTTTACTTCTTGGGTTAATAACTTTAATGTCTATCCAGTTTTTGAAGCCAAAACCCTGGATATAATCTTTTGTTTACCTGCATTTCCATCCTGACATCCAATCATTCTCCAGTTTCTAGAAAAATGTAGAACAGCCTGCTAAATCGCTCTCAGTCCTGTACCCACTACTCCATTGCTTCTATTATTGACTTAGTTCAGGTTTCATCATTCCTCACCTGAACTGTAGGAGCAGCTTTCTGACTGTTCTCTCTACCTCCAGCCTCACATTTCTCCAATCAATTCTCCCCCTGCCCGGGAAGATTTGTAAACTCGAATTGTATCAAGAATCTTGCTTGTTAAAGATCCACTGATAGCTCCTCATTGCCTTTAAGGTAAGTAAAAACTTTAAGCATGTCACTTAAGATTCTTCCTGATATGATCTTTTGTCTCACCACTTGCGTGTATACACATTGTACCTTAACCATCCAAAAGAAATTGTGTTTCACAAAATGCCAAACATTTTGGTAAAACTGAAGTGGCAGACAGCGTATCAGTGGTTGCCAGAAACCAGGGATGGAGAAAAGATGGGTAACAAAGGTGCATGAGGAAACTTTTTGAGGTGACAGCTATGTTTATTCATGCTTTTGTCAGTGGTTACATGCCTGTACATTTGTAAAACACATCAAATTGTATACTCAATGTTGCTGAATTTTACTGTATTTATTTATACCTCCAGAAAACTGATAATAAAGTGTCAACAAAATGTATAACTGAAACTCAAAAACGAATTTAAGGAAAGTAATCTATATTAAAATAATATGCATTGCTACATGTAAATTCTCAGGCATATTTCTATCAGAAGACATGAATGCCTCTACAAATATTCAAAATTGCCCCTGGGGTCCACTAACTCCTGCTCTGAGATATACTGTTATAAATCATTTAGTACTTCGCAGTAAAATGAATTTGAGAAACATAAGACTGCTTTTTTGTTTGTTTGTTTTTTAAACATCTTTATTGGAGGATAATTGCTTTACAATGGTGTGTTAGTTTCTGCTTTTTAGCAAAGTGAATCAGTTATACATATACATATATCCCTAAATTTTCTCCCTCTTGCGTCTCCCTGCCAACTTCCCTATCCCTCCCCTCTAGGAGGTCACAAAGCACCGAGCTGATCTCCCTGTGCTATGCTGCTGCTTCCCACTAGCTACCTAATTTACATTTGGTAGTGTATATATGTCCATGCCACTCTATCACTTCGTCCCAGCTTACCCTTCCCACTCCCAGCGTCCTCAAGTCCATTCTCTATGTCTGCGTCTTTATTCCTGTTCTGCCCCTAGGTTTTTCAGAACCATTTTTTTTTTTTTGTATTTTTGTTTGTTTGTTTGTTTTTTGTACGTGGGCTTCTCACTGCTGTGGCCTCTCCCGTTGCGGAGCACAGGCTCCGGACGCGCAGGCTCAGCGGCCATGGCTCACGGGCCTAGCTGCTCTGCAACATGTGGGATCTTCCCCGACCGGGGCACGAACTTGGCAGGCCGACTCTCAACCACTGCGCCACCAGGGAAGCCCAGAACCATTTTTTTTTTTAAGATTCCATATACATGTGTTAGCATATGGTATTTGTTTTTCTCTTTCTGATTTACATCACTCTGTACGACAGTCTCTAGGTCCATACATCTCACTACAAATAACTCAATTTCATTTCTTTTTAGGGCTGAGTAATATTCCATTGTATATATGTGCCACATCTTCTTTATCCATTCATCTGTCTATGGATGTGTAGGTTGTTTCCATGTCCTGACTATTGTAAATAGAGCTGAAATGAACATTGTGGAACATGACTCCTTTTTTTTTTTAACACTCTACTTATGATTATAGTTTTATTAGGGCAAAAAGATACAAATTAGAACCAGACAAAGGAAGATACACATACAGAAAGATCTGGACGGTCCCATATGTGAAGTTTCTTGTTGTCTTCTCTCTGTGGAGTCCAGATCCATTACCTCCTCCTGGCTACAATGTATAACAATAACCCCACCCCTCCCCCTAAAAAATTGCCAACTGGGTAGCTCATCTGAGCTTCAGTGTCTAGAATTTTTATGGAGGCTTTATTACATAAACATGATTAGTTAAATTGTTGCCTATATGGTTGAATTCAATTTCCAGCTTCCCTCCCCAGAGGTTGGGTTGGTATCACTTTACCCAAAGCTCTAACCCTTCAATGGTTTGTCTTTTGGGTACGACTAGACCCAATCTTGAATCATCTCATTAGCATAACGTATCAGATATTGTCCATAGGGCCCACCATGAATAACCAATCACTCCTATCACTAAGGAAATTTTAAGGGTTTAAAAGTTACTTCCCAGCAACTGGGAAAAAGGTCATATCTCTCTTTAGTTAAGGCCAAATTCCTTACATATGCCGTTCTATAAGTTCTGACTCCAGGGCACTGCCTGGTAAACTTCCTGCATGCTAATCACTGTCTCAGTCAGCTTCCCAAGGAACTCAACTTTGGACACCTTGTTACTAAGAAAATTAATTTAAGAAGGCCAGAAAGACTGTTCCAAGGTAGTTCTTTGAATAGTAAGCAATGTTTTATGAATTACAAACCTGTTGCTGGGCTCAGTGATGGGAAGATTTAAGGAGAGGAGATGAAGAATAGACACTTTGGGGTAGCAAGGAGTTCCTCATAGAGAATCTTAATGAATCTGGAAACCCAAACTCAGAGATGCTTTATAGAAAGAAAGTGCAGAGTTTGAAGTAATAAGGTAGCACACATATCTGCATGTGTATTATACTTTATAAATATATTTAAAATACTTGACCCCAGAGTAGAAATAAAATATGACTTATGAATAATAATTTATTTTTCCACTGTCATCTTCCTAAAATTTCTGCTCCTCAAATTTCTAGAGCCAATTGTCATACCCTAAGCACTCCCCGCTTCCCCATTCCTGATTTTTGTTACAAATTTGATAAGGGTTCCAAAGTTCTTCCATTCATTAGACTTTGAAGACATTGATTATGGGGATGACCTCAGCATTTAACACCGAGTACATTCCTGCCATTCTGGGAGGAGGAGGTTTCTGAAGAACAGAGGAACACTCTGAGGCTTGCCCATTAGAATGGAGAGACAGGTGACACCAACTTGCAGAAGGTGCTTTATCTTCATTTTGCAGACATACTACTTTATTCTTGTTTCCATTGTCAAAATTCAGTAGCATATAGCTGTTCAGATTTTCAGGTGAGAAACCTAAACGTTTCCAGGTCATGCAGTCTCCCAAATTTTGTCATCTTAGTTCCTTGTTTCCTCTTTCCCATATCAAAGCAATTAAATTATCTGAAAACTATGCCTCAGTTACATGATTTAATTTCTGCATCCTTCAAAAACAGTTCATATAGCAATTTTGCTCTTGCAAGAGTGTCCTAAATGGCTTCTCAATACTCATTTTCTCTCCCTTTAGGTGGCAACCAGACTGACTTTTTAGGTGGAACCGAAACTTATGATTTCTTTGCTTAAAACTTCGTACTCATTTTCTATGCCTCCTGAGATAAAATTGGAACTCTCTGCCAAAGTTCTAAGGCCTTTCATTATTTAGCCTCTTCCATCCCTTTCCAGCTCCCTCACTGGTCTATGGACCAGCATCATCAGCATCATCTGGGAAATTCTAAATGCAAATGTTCAGGCCCCACACCACACCTGCTGAATCAGACCACTGTGGCTGGAACCCAGGTATCTCTAGTTCAACAAGCCCACCAGGTGATTCCACTACACAATAAACTTGAGTATCCACTTGTCTAGAACTATTGGCTTTCTTGGAGTTCTTCAAACCGACCATGTTCTTTTCAGCCTCTAGACCATTGTATGTATTTCTCTCTGTCTAGAATTTTCTTCCTCTTTCCTACTCAAATTTTCACTTAAATATCAGCACTTAAAGATGCCTTCCCTGACCTCCCATCTAAATTCTCCTAATGTTCTCTCCATCAAGTTAGTCTCTGTTCCCCTTTTACTATTATTATTATTTTTTCTAGGTACTAATATTATAATGAAAGTTGATTGTATTTCTTATCATTGAAGTTCAGCTTCATCATTGAAACTTTTCCTTGGGTTAGGTGGGTGGATATTCTTCTGGGGAGTAGAAAGAGAGAAAGGTGCTCTCCCCCACCAGCCACCCTCTCCTTTTTTTTTTTTTTTCCACAACTCTCACACATACCCTGTATTTTATTTTTACAAGAGATAAATAAACTGACACCAAGCATTTTAAATGGACAACCACAACAAAAGCAACAATGATTGCAATTACCAAACACGAAACACACTCATATTATGTCATAATATTGACATTCAGTCCAGTAATCCTCCACTGTAACAGCTCCTTTACTTTGCAGTGAAAATTGATTTGTATATTTTTTTACCTCTGAGTCCTTGTGGGATTTTTTTTTTAATTATTCAAACAGAAAGACATGATTCTTTTTGAATTATGGTTTTCTAAGGGTATATGCCCAGTAGTGGGATTGCTGGGTCATATGGTAGTTCTATTTTTAGTATTTTAAGGAACCTCCGTACTGCTCCCCATAGTGGCTGTATCAATTTACATTCCCAACAAAAGTGCAAGAGGGTTCCCTTTTCTCCACACCCTCTCCAGCATTTATTTTTTGATGATGGCCATTCTGACTGGTGTGAGGTGATACCTCATTGTAGTTCTGATTTGCATTTCTCTAATGATTAGTGATGTTGAGCATCATTTCGTGTGTTTGTTGGCAATCTGTATATCTTCTTTGGAGAAATATCTATTTAGGTCTTCCACCCATTTGTGGAGTGGGTTTGGTTTTTTGGATATTGAGCTGCATGAGCTGCTTGTAAATTTTGGAGATTAATCCTTTGTCAGTTGCTTCATTTGCAAATAGTTTCTCCCATTCTGGGGGTTGTCTTTTAGTTGTGTTTATGGTTTCCTTTGATGTGCAAAAGCCTTTACATTTCATTAGGTCCCATTTGTTGATTTTGGTTTTTATTTCCATTTCTCTAGGAGGTGGGTCAAAAAGGATCTTGCTTTGATTTATGTCATAGAGTGTTCTGCCTATGTTTTCCTCTAAGAGTTTGATAGTGTCTGGCCTTACATTTAGGTCTTTAATCCATTTTGAGTTTATTTCTATATATGGCATTAGGGAGTATACTAATTTCGTTGTTTTACATGTAGCTGTCCAATTTTCCCAGCACCACTTATTGAAGAGGCTGTCTTTTCTCTATTGCATATTCTTGCCTCCTTCATCAAAGATAAGGTGACCGTATGTGCGTGGGTATAGCTCTGGGCTTTCTATCCTGTTACAGTGACCTATATTTCTGTTTTTGTGCCAGTACCATAATGTCTTGATTACTGTAGCTTTGCAGTATAGTCTGAAGTCTGCGAGCCTGATTCCTCCAGCTCCATTTTTCTTTCTCAAGATTGCTTTGGCTATTCGGGGTCTTTTGTGTTTCCATACGAATTGTGAGATTTTTTATTCTAGTTCTGTAAAAAATGCCAGTGGTAGTTTGATAGGAATTGCATTGAATCTGTAGATTGCTTTGGGTAGTATAGTCATTTTCACAATGTTGATTCTTCCAATCCAAGAACATGATATACCTTTCCATCTGTTGGTAACATCTTTAATTTCTTTCAACAGTGTCTTATAGTTTTCTGCATACAGGTCTTTTGTCTCCTTAGGTAGGTTTATTCCTAGGTATTTTATTTTTTTTGTTGCAATGGTAAAGGGGAGTGTTTCCTTAATTTCTCTTTCAGATTTTTCATCATTAGTGTATAGGAATGCCAGAGATTTCTGTGCATTAATTTTGTATCCTGCTACTTTACCAAAATCAATGATTAGCTCTAGTAGTTTTCTGGTAGCATCTTTAGGATTCTCAATGTATAGTATCATGTCATCTGCAAACAGTCACAGCTTTACTTCTTCTTTTCCGATTTGTATTCTGTTTGTTTCTTTTTCTTCCCTGATTGCTGTGGATAAAAATTCCAAAACTATGTTGAATAATGTTGCTGAGAGTGCACAACCTTGTCTTGTTCCTGATCTTAGGGGAAATGGTTTCACTTTTTCACCATTGAGAATGATGTTGGCTGTGGGTTTGTCATATATGGCCTTTATTATGGTGAGGTAAGTGCTCTCTATGCCTACTTTCTGGAGGGTTTTTATCATAAAAGGGTGTTGAATTTTGTCAAAAGCTTTCTCTGCATCTATTGAGATGGTCATATGGTTTTTCTCCTTCAATTTGTTACTATGGTGTAACACGTTGATTGATTTGCATATATTGAAAAATCCTTGCATTCCTGGCATAAACCCTACTTGATCATGGTGTATGATCCTTTTAACGTGCTGTTGCATTCTGTTTGCTAGTATTTTGTTGAGGATTTTTGCATCTATGTTCATCAGTGTTATTGGCCTGTAGTTTTATTTCTTTGTGACATCTTTGTCTGGTTTTGGTATCACGGTGATGGTGGCCTCGTAGAATGAGTTTGGGAGTGTTCCTCCCTCTGCTATATTTTGGAAGAGTTTGCAATGGATAGGTGTTAGCTCTTCTCTAAATGTTTGATAGAATTTGCCTGTGAAGCCCTCTGGGCTTTTGTTTGTTGCAAGATTTTTAATCACAGTTTCAATTTCAGTGCTTGTGATTGGTCTGTTTATATTTTCTCTTTCTTCCTGGTTCAGTCTTGGAAGGTTCTGCTTTTCTAAGAATTTGTCCATTACTTCCAGGTTGTCCATTTTATTGGCATAGAGTTGCTTGTAGTAATCTCTCATGATCCTTTGTATTTCTGCAGTGTCAATTGTTACTTCTCCTTTTTCATTTCTAATTCTATTGATTTGAGCCTTATCCCCTTTTTTCTCAATGGGTCTGGGTAATGGTTTATCAATTTTGTTTATCTTCTCAAAGAACCAGCTTTTAGTTTTATTGATATTTGCTACTGTTTCCTTCATTTCTTTTTCATTTATTTCTGATCTGATATTTATTATTTCTTTCCTTCTGCTAACTTTCAGGGGTTTTTTTGTTCTTCTTTCTCTAATTGCTTTAGGTGTAAGGTTAGGTTGTTTATTTGAGACGTTTCTTATTTCTTGAGGTAGGATTGTATTGCTATAAACTTCCTTCTTAGAACTGCTATTGCTGCATCCCATAGGTTTTAGGTCATGTTTTCATTGTCATGTGTTTCTAGGTATTTTCTGATTTCCTCTTTGATTTCTTCAGTGATCTCTTGGTTCTTTAGTAGTGTATTGTTTAGTCTCCTTGTGTTTGTACTTTTTTATTTTATTGATTTTGCCTGTAATTGATATCTAGTCTCACAGCATTGTGGTTGGAAAACATACCTGATACGATTTCAATTTTCTTAAATTTACCAAGGCTTGATTGGTGGTCCACAATATGATCTACCGTGGAGAATGTTCCATGAGCACTTGAGAAAAAAGTGTATTTTATTTTATTTGAATGGAATGTCCTATAAATATCAAGAAATTCTATCTTGTTTAATGTATCATTTAAAGCTTGGGTTTCCTTATTTATTTTCATTTTGGATGAAATGAAAGTAGGCTGTTAAAGTCCCCTACTATGATTGTGTTACTGTCGATTTCCCCTTTTATGGCTGTTAGCATTTGCCTTATGTTTTGAAGTGCTCCTATGTTGGGTGCATAAATATTTACAATTGTTATACCTTTTCTTGGATTGATCCCTTTATCATTATGTAGTGTCATTCTTTGTCACTTGTGATAGTCTATTTTAAAGCCTATTTTGTCTGATATGAGAATTGCTACTCCAGCTTTCTTTTGATTTCTATTCACATGGAATATCTTTTTCCAACCCTTCACTTTCAGTCTGAATGGGTCTCTTGTAAACAGCATATATATGGCTCTTGTTTTTGTATCCATTCAGCCAGTCTATATCTTTTGGGGGGAGCATTTAATCCATTTACATTTAAGGTAATTATTGATATGTACATTCCTATTAGCATTTTGTTAATGTTTTGGGTTTGTTATTGTAGGTCTTTTCCTTCTCTTGTGTTTCCTGCCTAGAGAAGTTCCTTTAGCATTTGTTGTAAAGCTATTTTGGTGGTGCTGAATTCTCTTAGCTTTTGCTTGTTAATTTCTCCATCAAATCTGAATGAGATCCTTGCTGGGTAATCTTGGTTGTAATTTTTTTTCCTTTTCATCACTTTAAATATGTCCTGCCACTCCTTTCTGGCATGCAGAGTTTCTGCTGAAAGATCAGCTGTTAACCTTGCGGGGATTCCCTTTTATGTTATTTGTTGTTTTTCCTTTGCTGCTTTTAATATTTTTTTTTTTGTATTTAATTTTTGATAGTTTGATTAATATGTGTCCTGGTGTGTTTCTCCTTGGATTTATCCTGTATGTGACTCTCTGAGCTTCCTGGACTTGATTGACTACTTCCTTACCTATATCTGGGAAGTTTTCAACTATAATCTCTTAAAATATTTTCTCAGCCACTTTCTTGTTCACTTCTTCTTCTGGGACCCCTATAATTTGAATGTGGGTGCATTTAATGTTGTCCCAGAGGTCTCTGAGACTGTCCTCAATTCTTTTCATTCTTTTTTCTTTATTCTGCTCTGTGGTAGTTATTTCCACTACTTTATCTTCCAGGTCACTTATCCATTCTTCTGCCTCAGTTATTCTGCTATTGATTCCTTCTAGAGAATTTTAAATTTCATTTATTGTGTTGTTCATCATTGGTTGTTTGCTATTTAGTTCTTCTAGGTCCTTGTTTTATGTTTCTTGTATTTTCTCCACTCTATTTCCAAGATTTTGGATCATCTTTACTATCTTAACTCTGAAGTCTTTTTCAGGTAAACTGTCTATTTCCCCTTCATTTGTTTGTTCTGGTGGGTTTTTACCTTGCTCCTTCATCTTCTGTGTTTCTCTGTCTTCTCATTTTGCTTAACTTACTTGGGGTCTCCTTTTCACAGGCTGCAGGTTCGTCTTTCCCGTTGTTTTTGGTGTCTGCCCCCAGTGGCTAAGATTGGTTCAGTGGGTTGTGTAGGCTTCCTGGTGGAGGGGACTGGTGCCTGTGTTCTGGTGAATGAGGTTGGAACTTGTTTATCTGGTGGGTAGGACCACATCTGTTGGTATGTTTTGGGGTGTTTGTGACCTTATTATGATTTTAGGCAGCCTCTCTGCTAATGGGGTGGGTTGTGTTCCCATCTCGCTAGTTGTTTGGCATAGGTGTCCAGCACTGTAGCTTGCTGGGTCTTAGCATTGAGGTGGAGATCTCTGGGAGAGCTTTGCCATTTGATAGTGCATGGAGTGGGAAGGTCTCTGGTGGACCAATGTCCTGAACTTGACTATCCCACCTCAGAGGCACAGCCCTGACACCTGGCTGGAGCACACAGATCCTGTCAGCCATACAGCTCAGAAGAAAAGGGAGACAAAAAGAAAGAAAAAGGAAAGAAAGAAAAAAATAAAGTTATTAAAATAAGAAATTTTAAAAAATATTAAAAATAAAAATGTAATATAAAAATAAAGAAGAGAGAAGAGAGCAACCAAAGCAAAAAACAAATCCACCAATGTTAACAAGTGCTAAAAACTATACTAAAAATAAAATAAAATAAAATAAAATAAAATAAAATAAAATAAAGGGACAGAAAGAACCCTAGGACAAATGGTAAAAGCAAAGGTATACAGACAAAATCACCAAAAGAAGCATACACATACACACTCACAAAAACGGAAAAGGGAAAAAAAAAAACTCTATATATATTTTAAAAAGGAAGAGAGCAACCAAATCAATAAACAAATCTAACAACAATAATAAGTGCCAAATACTAAACTAAAATATACATAAAAGCAGAAACAAATTAGATGCAGAAAGTAAGCTCGAAGTCCACAGTTGTTTCAAAGTCCACCACCTCAATTTTGGGATGATTCGTTATCTATTCAGGTATTCCTGAGATCCAGGGTACATCAAGTTGATTGTGGAGATTTAATCCACTGCTCCTGAGGCTGCTGGGAGAAATTTCCCTTTCTCTTCTTTGTTCGCACAGCTCCTGGGGTTCAGCTTTGAGTTTGGCCCCGCCTCTACATGTAGGTAGCCTGAGGGCATCTGTTCTTCACTCAGACAGGACAGGGTTTAAATAGCAGCTTATTAGGGGGCTCTGGCTCACTCAGGCACGGGGTAGGGGAGGAAGGAATACGGCGTGAGCCTGTGGCGGCAGAGGCCGGCGTGACATTGCAACAGCTTGAGGCATGCCGTGTTTTCCTCCGGGGAAGTTGTCCCTGGATCACGGGACCCTGACAGTGAAGGGTTGCACAGGCTCCCGGGCGGGGAGGTGTGGATAGTGACCTGTGCTTGCACACAGGTTTCTTGGTGCCTGCAGCAGCAGCCTTAGCCTTTCATGCCCGTCTCTCATATCCATGCTGATAGCCAAGGCTTGTGCCCATCTCTGGAGCTTGTTTAGGCAGTGCTCTGTATCCCCTCTCCTCACGCACCCTGAACATATGGTCTCTTGCCTCTTAGGCAGGTCCAGACTTTTTCCTGGACTCCCTCCCAGCTGGCTGTGGCACACTAGCCCCCTTCAGGTTGTGTTCATGCAGCCAACCCCAGTCCTCTCTCTGGGATCTGACCTCTGAAGCTCCTACACACCCTGGCAGGTGGGCAGAAAAGCCTCTCTGGCTGGTGAGTGCTGGTCAGCAGCAATCCTCTGTGGGAATCTCTCTTCTCTGCCCTCTGCACCCCTGTTGCTGCACTCTCCTCCGTGGCTCTGAAGCTACCCCCATCCACCCTCCGTCTCCACCAGTGAAGGGGCTTCCTAGTGTGTGGAAACTTTTCTTCCTTCACAGCCCCTTCCCAGAGGTGCAGGTCCTGTCCCTATTCTTTTGTCTCTGTTTTTCCCTTTTTCTTTTGTCCTACACAGGTATGTGGGGAGTTTCTTGCCTCCTGGGAAGTCTGAGGTCTTCTGCCAGAGTTTGGTAGGTGTTCTGTAGGAGTTGTTCCACATGTAGATGTATTTCTGATGTATTTGTGGGGAGGAAGGTGATCTCCATGTCTTACTCCCCACCATCTTGAAGGTCTCCCCTAATAAGACTGTTTTGAATGTTAGTGAGAAGGCAGTGAGGGAAATGATAATGGCCTGAACTACATTAAAATTTTTGGAGATGGAGAAAAAAATGTTACTCAGAACATAAAGCTCCTAACTATAGCATTTTGGTGTCAGGGGTAAATCACAAAATTGGTTCTCAATAAAGCAAGGATGACATGTTTCTAAATGCATTTACCATTTAGAAAGTAGAAATGCTAAGCAGACATAATAATCCAGGTGGATATTAATGCACTGCAGGTTCTCTAACTGCTTCTCATCTCACTAATGATATATATTTTTAAATTTATTAATTTCACGAGCTCATGTTAAATGTATAATATGCATTTGTATATATGTCACCAAAATTTATATATATACATATATATATACATATATATAAGACAAGAGAGCCATGTGCTCCAACACAGGTAACTTGCATATTTTTACTACAAAGTCACATATTTCAGATGGAAAAAGGTTAGTTTGTCTCCATTGTCAGTTTCATGTATATTCACCTCATACATATGCAGTAGTAAAGAGTCTGATCTCAAGAAAATTATATTCTACAAATCCACGTTAGTAGAGTGCATTTACCAAAATATGAAATGTTAGGAGAAATGTAAATAACAATAGGTGTTAAAACCAGATATTTACATTTTAAATTATTTTTAAGTTGCTCTCGTGAACTCTATAAAAGTGAAGTAAATGATGTTTATATAAACCATATTTACAAATATCATCATTGATTCTAATAAATGTCTAACCTCTGAATTCACTGTAGTTGCGTAATGAACAAATTAAAGAACCTATTGGCGATAAAATTTGAGTTGGCGTTGCAGGGTGATTGTTTGCAAATATGGCTACAAAAATTCCTCCCCTCCTGCAAGCACTTCTGCAAGGTGTGCAATGTGACTCTACTTCTTCTTGCATCTAGAAGTAGAGTCTGTTTCCCTAATCCTGAATCTGTGCTGGCCATGTAACTTGCTTTAGAGAATAGAAAATGCAGGGGAAGTTGGACGGTGGTACTTAGAAATTAAAATTAAAGAGGCCTTGCAGCTTTCATTTTTCTCTCTTGCAATCATGAGCCCACCATACTATAAAGAAGCTCTGCTAAATTCCTGGACATGAAGGACCATGTGGAGAAAAATTAAGGCACCCCAGCAGACTGTAAGCACTAAAAGGAAGAAATGTGAGTGAGGTCTTCCTGAACCTTCTAGCCCAGACAACCCTCCAAATGAATGTAACCACATGAAGGGGGTCCAGGAGAAAATGCAGAGAAACCACCAAGGAATCCACAGAATTATGAAACACAATCAGTTATTGTTCTAAGTAGATTTGGGGTAGTTTATTACATCAATATAGTAATAACTATCGCTGTTAGTCATGGCTGGAACACTCTAAATCAGTATTAAAGTACTACCATTTACAAAAACCTAAAACATTTGGTGTTGGCTTTGGGACTGGGCAGAAATGGAGATGGGCACATGGTAGGGAGATCATTATTAGAAGCTGGAAGGGCAGTGAGAAAGCTGATAAAGAGACCAAAGAGGCCAAAGAAAAGGAGACTCATGCCATATATAGGCCAAAAAAAATGTCACCAGTGGTAATTAAAATTATAAAATGGATGTCTGGAACTTGTGTATTTGCTTAAAGGGAATTTCAGGTAGACTTTGGTTTTGTTTTCCCTTTAAAGGTGCATATTACAAGGTATGAGAAAAGAATGATGAACTAACAAAAGAACTGTTCAGTTTACAGATAGAACTTTTAGAGAAATATGGAAATTCTAAGGCAGAATTGTGAGAAATCAGAAATTGTTGTTTAAGCCAGTGTGCTTTGGGGTGTTACACAGAAAAGAATAATTGCCACAGCATCTAACCTTGTCTATAACAAAAGAAGAAAAAATGCAATTGTCCTTAACTAAAATCATTTGTTCAACTTAAGTTTTTAAAAAATTTGAGTAAAATGTGTTATTTGCATTAGCTTGAACCACATGAACTTGCACGTAGTCAACCGTTCTATTCCACAAAGATGGAAATTTCATATGATTCACCCTCAAAGGTATTTCTTATTTATTTCATTTTAGTACATTCCTCTTTCTTCTTTCCTTCCTTCCAGTCCACTAAATAACATTTAGTCAGTATCTATAACAAAAATTACTGTGATAGTATAAAAATGCATCAGCTTCAAAGTTTCCCATAAGGTATTTACAATACAGTAAAATCTAATAATTTAATCATAGTGTCTTAAATCTGTAAGATATTTTATAGTATACAGCACATTTCTTAATTTTTTTCAGCATTATTTTTATATTGTCACTATGAGGTAGATGGGGACAACAAAGCACAGTGTTCCACAGGACTTATAATCTAAATTATATTATAAAAGTTGCATAATTTACTGAGCTCTGTTTCCTCAAATGAAATTTATATCTCCCCCATGTAAAAATGGAAATAATATTTCCTTTTCAAGCTTAATAATGATTAATAAAAATAATGCATGTAAAAAACTTAACTTAGAGCCTAGTTCATGTTAAGTCCTCAAAATGTTAGACAGATCAAAATTTCTGCCAGTTACTTTTTTTTTTTTTTTTTTTTGCGGTACGCGGGCCTCTCACTGTTGTGGCCTCTCCCGTTGCGGAGCACAGGCTCTGGACGCGCAGGCTCAGCGGCCATGGCTCACGGGCCCAGCTGCTCCACGGCATGTGGGATCTTCCCGGACCAGGGCACGAACCCGTGTCCCCTGCATCGGCAGGCGGATTCTCAACCACTGCGCCACCAGGGAAGCCCTCTGCCAGTTATTATTAGTGTTATTACTTAGTATTATTTCATTCTTATCACCATTTCACTGACAAGGAAAGCAGGATCCAGTGAGTTTAACTAAAAGTCATAAAATAGAAAATGTAGGTGTGAAAAACAAATCTTTTGACTACCTGTCCAGTTTTTTCTTAATCATGGGAGCCACTCTGGCCTTTTTTTTTTTTTTTTTCAGTACGCGGGCCTCTCACTGTTGCGGCCTCTCCCATTGCGGAGCACAGGCTCCGGACGCGCCGGCTCAGCTGCCATGGCTCACGGGCCCAGCTGCTCCGCGGCATGTGGGATCCTTCCGGATTGGGGCACGAACCCGCGTCCCCTGCATCGGCAGGCGGACTCTCAACCACTGCGCCACCAGAGAAGCCCCACCCTGGCCTTTTGAAAACTTTAAATATTGTACTTAGATGTATTATCTCCAGAAGAGACTCTAAATTTGTGTGCATGTGTCAGAGAACCTCTCCCATTTGCCTCCCTCATTTTGAAATATATTTAGCTTAAGAAAAATCAAGATGAAGTTTGTCTTTGATGGACTTTTAAATGATAATTGCATTTTTATAGGAAAAATAACTGATTAATTCAGGTTTTATAGGGGTTTTTGGACACTGAGAAAAGATGAATAATGAGTTTAGACATAACATTTCTAAACATTTTACTATGTTATAATTTGGTCTCATCATGGATTATACCCTTGATTTTATAGATTATCCTAGTAAAACATTTAAAAATAAATGCCTAGTATAGATTTTCTGAGATTAATCTGGTATTTTAGTATATCAAGACTAAACGCACCAGAGATTTTATGGGGTTTTTTTCCTCTGATTTTATTATAAAGCCTTAAAAGCCAACTAGAAATATATATTTAAACTACAAAAATTCTAGATTTTGCATTGGTTTGGCCTAATTCTGTTAACAAAACATAAAAACAGGGGAAGGCGGGGGGCTGTCTCTTTCACAATATCTTCTTCACAGCTGCTTTTTTTCTCTTTGCAATTTCATCTCTATCCAATTTATTCAAATACTTTAATCTCCCTGTATGTTTGAGTTAATTACCTTAAAATTTTCCTCTGCGGTAGATTCTCTGACAATACTGCTTTTAACACTCCATTGCTCCAAAACACTTTAGCGGCTTCCTAACCTTAATGCTTTAAATAGAATCTCCTCTGACAGACTTTCAAAGCCATCCATGTGTATTCCACTCTTACCTAATCAATTTTATTTTGAATTCCTCCAAAATGTACCATATGCTTGGATAGTGCCAGTGTCATTACTGTTGCATAAATAGCTTACCACTTTTATTTTAGTTCTGGATGTTGATTCCTTCATTCATGTTGCCTTCCCCTCAAATTCCTTCAACTAAGAGGCACACTCCAAATAGCACTCAAAGTCCTCCATCCACTTGCTGACAGTTGTGTCATTATTATTTAATGCTTTCTAAGACTGACTTCACTTTCTACTTTCTACTTTTTTTTTTTTTTTTTTTTCAGTAGGAAGAATGGTAATACAAAATGCAGTGTCACTGTGAGCCAGGGTCACTGCAAATACAGTGCTGGTTTAGTTATACCTGGGAATCCATCCAGCTAATCCAATGTAGTCTGTAGTCTTTGCAGGGGTTTGTCTGTAGGGTTCTTCTAAAAGAGAGATGTATTCACGTGCCTGCTATTTCTCTTTCCTTTCTTTTGTTTTATGGTTGTTTTTTTTTTTTTTTTCAAATCTCTGCTTCTTTTAATTACTTACGTATCTTCTTCCCATAAAATATTAAACCCATTTAAATATTTTAGCAACTATTACCTATTCCAACATTATCCAGATTATACCATAAATATTTTATTCCTGTCATTTGTCATTTGATAAGTGTTGCCTTTTATTGTTAAAAAATAATTGGAGAATATTTACTTTTTCTTCTAAACTATACTGGAAGACACTTCAAGTAAAAGACTTCAGCTCATCCTCCATAGTTTAATAAATGCTTAAACATTCAGATTTGATTTTACTTCTAGCCCAATTTATAATTAGTAGTCCAGTTAAGAATTTTGGCAAATACATACTGCCTTGCCACTTGTTCTTACATTATGTCTTAGAATCTTGAAGATAAGGACAATTTCTTAACATCTGTCTATACTGCCCTAAAGACCAGTGTTATGCATATATTTGATGCTTTCAAAAAACCTTGGTAGTTGACTGAATTAGGTATAAATTATCTGACTAGAAGTGAGATCCTCAGAAGAATATTTAATTAAGCTTGATGCCAGGAGCTTGACACAATTTTTGACTTATTAGTTTGATATGGACTTTTTGAATGACTAATGTTTCCATTGTTAAAATTATAGGAATGCCTACTAATTGGTTTGAGCCTGAGAACATTAAATTAAGTATATTATTGGAAACATTTATCTGTCCACCCACATGTGGGCATCCCCAGAATCACAACAGACTTGGGTGGAAACCACATAAAAACAGTCTTACTCTTACTATCTCACTCTGTCATTCTTCACTGTGCTATTACATGTTTTACTCCTTTATCACATTACCTAGGGCATTTATTCCTTACTCTTTTTATTCTTCTTGAAAATCCCACTTTGCCTCCATCTCTTTCTTGTGACTTTGTTCCTCATTTCACCTGTCAGTTATTAACACTCTTATGTTAGACATGTTTGCCTTTAACTTTATCTGTATGTTCAACCACCATAGTATCTATTCAGGTCAGAGAAAGTAATATTCAGATTTATATCAAAGAATTTTAATTTTATCTTTGACTTTCAACTTCTCTTCCAAAATACTCAACATCCTTATTTCATGAAATAGCCTCTATCTTCCTCTACATTTGTTTCTTCCTCTATGCATATTAGTATGCTCAAAATTTTTTCTTCCACAAAATATGCCATTTTTCCATTAAGTTCCTTCTACATCCCATCACATATTTCCACCAAACTTTTGAGAATGAAAAGCCTATGCTTTAATTAAGTCCCCAAATTACTACCTCCAATTCACCCAGTGATTTATTTTAATCTGAATTTTGTCCTCATCAACTCATAATTCTCTATAGAAATCCAGTGATTGTCCTTCAGATTCCAGTTTTCTTGATTTCATGGCAAAATTTGTCAGTGCTCACCATTTTCTCCTTTTTCAAACATTTCTTCACCCTAGGTTTCTGAGATAATTTCCCCTCTCCATGTACATTACACACCTCTGGCCTCCGACTCTCAATCTGCTTTGTGAATTCCTCTTTTGCTATGCATCTCATAAGAGTTAACATTCCGAAGGTTTAATATTTTAAATCCTTTTATGACACTACATTCTTCATGGGAATTGATCTATATCCAGGGAGTAACTACAACCTATATTTTTAATAGCCAAATAAATTGAATCTCACTTGCAAACACTAACTGATTGGTATATTTTCTTTATTTCATTTCCTCTAAAAATCAATACATGATCGAAACTTTAAATATCTATTCAACCTACTAAGTCCTAAATATCTAATATCTACTTCAGCAGTTTAGATATTCACTATATCTTGTTTGAAATTGTTAACAGTCTTTTCATCATACTTTTTAGTTCTCTAGTCTCATCTCCTTCAATGTAGTCTTACTCTGCTGTGAGTATAGTGCTTCTTACATCCAACTATGCTCTTGCTCTTTCCTCAGTTTGTCAGTTGCTCCCTTTGCCTTCAGATAGAAATTTAAATTATTAGGTATGGCACTGAAAGCCCTTTAAAATCTGATCCGCTGTCTCACCACCTCAATCTCCTATGGCTTCACATTCTATACTATGTAAATCCCAGTTCAGTTTTGCTCTCTTGTGCTTCTGTGTTGTCGCTGAAATGCTCTCCATTCTCTTAGATGAAGCTGTCCCTGAGGCTCCCTAAATATCCCTTCTCCTATATTCCCCTACTCTCTATTCTTAGCCCTTAAAGCAAAAAAAAAAAGTTTTGTGATGTTATAAGGCTATAATATTATAACATATTTTATGGTCTCTGTCTTTATCTCATGAAATATATTCTTTAAGTCCATGTCTTATCTCTTTTAATCCATAAGAATGAACTAATTCTATATATGGTATTGCATGCAGTGACAGTTTTAATCAACAAATACTAAAAGCACAACTATTATTATGAAGAGTGATCTCTATATTCTTTTAATTCTAAAAATGAATCCACTTAAATGCTCAAAATATTTGAGACTCAAGCACAATAGAATAAGCCTGAGTTGAGAAACAAGGAATTTGGATTAGTTGTATCTTGACCTACTAATTTACTGTGTGATTTCCAGAAAATCATTCATCATTTCTCACCTTAGTTCCCTCCTCTGAAAAATGATGGATATATATTAAATGCCAAGAAGAATTATTTCACTTTTTTCATTTTAAAATGAGAGCATGTCTATGCATAATTATCATCTTTAACCAAACTGTTCATTTATAAAGAAGCTTAAAACATATTCTCAATAGTTCTCAATTTTATATTTTATAATAATATTTTTCATTCCATGAGAATTATGGATTTTTTTAAATGAAAAAGGATAACCTCTCTTTGGTTTTACATCTGATTCTATCCAGAAGCTTTTTTGTAGAAATATAAAGGCATGAGATGACAGACTCCTTGGATGACATATATTCCATTTTAGAACAAAGAAAATGTTCAGGACTGCCTTTATTTTATATGGCTGTGCAAAGGTCAAAATATTCAGAATTATCTTCAATATTTTTCTAACACGATATCATCTTTTTTTCATATGCAATTCAATTGCTTACCCATGAAGTTTTATAATCAATCCAAGTTCATCTGATCAAGGACTCACGTTCTATTAATCATCTAGATTCCATTTGATTGCCTTTTTCTATTTTCTGTGTTCCTCACATTTCAACAAATGTGAATCACTAGTCTAATGATAGAATAAAAAAGATGACAGAATAACAAAAGATGGATAAACTGAGTGTATTGGATTTAAATATTAACTATTTTGTCACTCATATTTTTGTTACAAATTTTTCTAGTAGTCACTGTGATGAATCTTGTCATATACATGTACTCGGTCTAATATCAGTTAGAGAGACATAGTATTTTTTAAAAACTATGATACCTGATGAAATCATTTAAATAGTTTTGCCTAAAATACTTAAAACTATATCCATCAGACATAGCAGTATTTTACCTGGCTTTGCCAGCTGTTACCCAAAACTGTTAGTTTGCCCACTTTAAGCAATAATCAAGGTTAAATATTTATCTCAGTTAAAAATAACAAATGATGTAGGTTAGTGCTGATACAAAAGAATAATTTGCAGAAGAATGAATGAGACAGAAGATTTAACTATCAACAATACCACATTTATTAATGATTCTTCTGTAGGTTGTTTAGACCAGGCTCTGAATACAGACATGGCCAGTATTCGAGAAGTTATAGTCCAAGATGGCAGTCATTAGAGAAATAGGAAAAGAAAATAAATATATTCTAATACATATCCATGTCATTTATACAATAATTATGTTACGTCTTTCAGGAGTGAGGAGAAATGTGTCAATGAGGTGAGAAGACAGAAAACAGCAATGATATCCTCATATCCAAATAGGAGAACTTATCAAGTCTTCCCAGATTGCTTTAGGAATCATTCATGGCAGAAAATAACACATAGGGAATTTTTTAACTATAGAGAAGATAATAACAATGTTCCAGATATCTGGAGCGCACTATGAACTGACTGCCCAATGAAGAATAAAGAATTTATAGAATGACTTGTTGAATGACTGAAATGAGTGAAATATAGAGATTTCATGATTATGTTTCATAGAGCATTTTAATCATTTCTCTTTTAAAAATCATACTCTGAAAACTTAGTATAATTATTAACAGAGTTGAACAGTCTTACTGGGAAGAAGCCTGAATCACAACAGAGGCAAGAGTAGAGACTGAAGTGAGGTCCAGAGAAGATGAAAAGAGTCTGTTCCCATGTTTATATTCAAGCTTCACTGGGAAGGATTATAGCATTTATATGTCCAGTGCCTAGTATACTGCCTGCTCACTGTCAGCTATTAGTTTAAAAATTGTTGCTATAAAGTACAAGATGAATAAATAGCCCCAATATTATACAGATTCTGAGTAATTGTGTAGGGCTCTTGAAAACTGGGTTTGTACAAGTGGAATTTACATATGTCTTATTTTGTAGTCAGTATCAGTCACAGTAAACTGAATGTATTTGGGTGGTATTAACAGGAAAATTTGTGAGCTATTAACCATCACTGCCTCCTGGAAGCAACAATTTTCAATGTTGTTTTACTTTATGGTACTCATTTGTATATTTCTCAGTAACTTGCCGATGTTTAAATGGCTTTGTCTGTTAGTAGTAAATATTAGATAATGACAATTTCACCCTGGAAGGTCAGAATTGTGCTCTTTCATAACCTTTATTTTTATTATAATATTTAAAATCTATTTTCAATTATTACAATTTATTAAAATATTATAGACAGGTTCTATAGTGCTATATACACACTACTTCTTGGGGTTAATTGCTCATTTTTTGGTTTGATAATTTTTTTTGTCAAAAATATAAATTTCCTCTCAATATATTCAAATGCATGAAATGATCTATAAATTACTTTGCTTTTTTTCCCCCCCTTGGCAACATCTCTTCCGGAGCTTCTTTCTTGAATGATTTTTCTCTAGGTCTGCTACACAGTTGCTGTTCTATAATCTGTCTTCACTATTATCCTCTAAAATCCTTTAAGTCTTATTTCTGTGTTGGATCCCCTGTTTCCTAATTCCCTTGACTTCCTTTTGTTGGATTCATTCTCTTGTTTTGGTAGGGCATAACCTTTCAGTAGTTTCTAAGGAATGGGTGTACACATGGTGACATTTTTGAAAGCCTTCATGTATGAGAATGTCTTTGACAACCCTGTTTTCATTGGCGAGGTATGGAATTCTGCATTGGAAGTCATTTCCATTACTTTTCCAGGTATTGTGTCATGGTCTTCAAGCTTCCATCTTGTCTGTTTGAGAAAACCGATATTTTAAAGCCTGATCGTTTTATAATATGTTGTTTTTATCTCCCATCTCAGGAAGTATTTAGGATCTCCCCTTAGGCACAGATGTTCTGCAATTTCACAGTAATGAGACTTGGTATAGCTCTTTTTCATACATTTACCGGGTGGACCCATTTGGTGTGAAACACTCACATTATTTAATTTTGTATTGTGTGCCTGAATTGTTTCATTAAAAATTCTTTGTCTTCTTTTCCTCTGTTCTCTATTCTTGGTAATTTTATTATTTGGTTATTGGGTTTTCTAGATAGTCCTTTAATTTTATTTTTCTGTTCTCTTCCACTCTATCTATTTGACCTTACATTCTCTTTCTGATAGATTTCCTCCATTTTACATTTTATTAAGGTTTTTATTCCTGCAATTGCATTTTTTATTTTATTTTATTTTATTTTTTGTGGTATGCGGGCCTCTCACTGTTGTGGCCTCTCCCATTGCAGAGCACAGGCTCCGGACGCGCAGGCTCAGCGGCCATGGCTCACGGGCCCAGCCGCTCCGCGGCATGTGGGATCTTCCCGGACCGGGGCACAAATCCGTGTCCCCTGCATTGGCAGGCGGATTCTCAACCACTGCGCCACCAGGGAAGCGCCCTGCAATTGCATTTTAATTTTAAAGACATAAATTATTCTTTGAGATTGAAGAATGTTTTCATATCATGGCTGCAGTATCTCACTGAAGCTATCTGATGACACTGATTTTAGTTTTCAAAGTTTTCTTCTATTCCCAGTATTGTTTTTATTTTAAATTCTTTATACCATCTTTACAATTGTGGGGGGAAGGCCCACTCTCAGTTTTTAATAGGTCTTTCTTTTTGACTACTCAGTTTTCCCAGAAAAGATACAGCAATCTCCTGCCTGGCAGCAAGGGGAATAGATAAGTCTGGCTGCCAACTTTCTAAACAACAAAAGGAAAAAGGAAGCTGAGTTTTTGCCAGTTAGTAGCTATATGAATACCTAAAAAATTAATAAGTGAAACAACTTAAAATAAATAATTTGTGTTATTTATGCATTTTTTTCTTTTTACTTGATATTTTGTTAAAAGGACCAACAAACCAATGGTGCCAATCACAAGGATAAGAGAAATTGTGCAGATTTCAACTAGGAAAAATATAAATAGGTTTTTAACTTACTAGACCAATCTGTATGTGACCTCAGTAAGCTTTACAGGACAATAGTTTCTCTATAAGGGCAAAGTTTTTAAATAAATTAACTATACAATTTGGATGATGTTAGCAGTGATCTTCAACTATATTTGAGAACGCTCCCTCTTCCATTACTGCGTGTGTGTATCATATACATATGATATGAGATACATATACATGAGAGGGGTTAATTATAAAACATACAAATAAACGAGGAAAGATGGATGTGTTAAGTCAGGGTCTTTGCAGAAAATAGACAATTTTGGAACTCTGAAAACAATGAATATATGATTTACAGAGTTATGAATAAGGCTAAGGGAACCAACAAAATTGTCAATGGAAGCATGGACTGGCAACACCAGAAAAGGTATCACTCCATTCTCTAAAGGGATCAGGGAATGAAATAGGGTTCCTAGAGCCAAGGAGGGAGCAGAAACCTTGGAAAACAAGCTGTCTAATAGCATCTTAAACTATAGAGGAAAGCAGCCACTTCCATGATCCTGGTGTCCAAGCAGAGAGCAAATAGGAGCTGGGAGAGAAATACTTCAATTTCGCTCTCATCTTCTGATCTCATTCTGATCTCTCCCACTGGTTAAACCCAACTAGAATCCAAAGGGCAATAAACCTAGATGACTATGCCCTTAGACCACAGCCTACCTAAGGCACACAGCAGGACATAAAAGGGTGAAGAATGGATCTTGTGGTACAAAGAGAGAATGACCAATTAAATAGAATCCAAAATTATATATAAATACAAGTTCCACTATTTCCTTCCCATGCCAAGGAAGACTTCTTACTCTAAGCATCTTACTTTGGTGAACCTTGTTTTAGAACTCAGGAAGCAAAGTTGAAAATGGAAGTGAGCTGTGGTCATTGTGAGAAATCTCCTTCTACCTGAAACTTTTCTTAGTGAGAAGTGATTTTACACTTTAATCACCAGGGATTTACTAAATTTAATGAATCACCAGGATTTTACTAAATTATACACTCTGATCCAATAAATCTGGAGTGGTGACTGATTCTGCATCTCTATCCAATGTCCAGTTGATGTCAAATCTTGTGGTCAGAGGACTACAGTTTGAATAGCAACTTTTAATAGGACAAAGAGTACAGGTCATCAATTACCTGCCTTATCTATTACTTTCAAAATACTTTAGCCTTAGGCAAAAATCTTAAGCCTGGCAAGTCTGCAGGTTTCCCTGTGAAATAAGAAGCTTAACCAGATAATCTCCAATAGCCTTTAAGACTAAAAAGTGTGATTCTGTGAAGTTTATAGGTAGTTTTTGTACTTTATGATTAAATCACAAATTAATAATGACTTTCCCATGTTGTGTATTATTTTTAAATAATTCAAGGCACAAGTCAACAAGGAATAGAACAATTTTAGTGAAATGATTTGAAAGATAGTCCTCATAGCTAAGAATAAGTACTAAATGAAGGGTGGTAAGAAATATATTATTTTCTTGTCATATATTTGCCATATTAAGATTGCAGGTAATTAAAAATTCTATTGTTCTTTTGAATATTAATACACATTTTGGAGCAATGAAGTTACTAATACAATATGTACATAACAATATACTGTTTGTCTAAAGAATTACTGACATGGAAATATTATGTCCATAATTATGGATATGGTTAAACTCTAGTGAGCTTCCACTTAAATCACAATGTGCATTTATTATATTATTCTAAGTAGACCTGTACTTGAATAAACCTATGACCTCCGTGTTTACTGATGTCTACCTCCCTCTTCTAACACTGTGAGCCTTTAGAGTCCTGGAATAGCAGAAAATACACATATAACCACATCTAACTTAAAGTATCTTTGGCTATTTTATTGACATCTTACATGACCTCACAAGGAATTCAGTAAAAAGGAAGAATGGGTCAGAAACTATTCATCCATTGTACTATTTCATTATATCTTCCTCATTGTCTCTTTCATTCCATAACCATAAGAATTCACATCCTATACCATATGACAAGGCCTTTTTAAGCAAAGATGGAAAGAATATATCTGCTAATAGGAAACCTGTCTCCAGTTTTGTCTTATAGACTAATATTATCTTCTTGGATTTTGCGACTTCTTAAAACACACAATATTTGCCTCTGACCCCATAAGGTTTACTGTGGAATTAGGTGTTTTGTCTCTGTTTCTCATGAAAGGTTTTACTTGGTGAAAGTAAACATATACATCCTCATAGATAACCAGAATACAACATTTAGGGTCATCCTTGGTATACTGCTTCCAGGAACCCCTGCGGATACCCAAATCTGTGGATGCTCAAGTCCCTTATATAAAATGGTGTAGCACCTGTGGATTCTGAGGGCTGACTGTATATAGATCCTACTCATGAATTTGGGAAAGGTAAAATTGTAATTAAACAAAATGATAGTACAGGTTATCCAGAGTGAATTCATTCAATGTTAAGGATATTCTGTGTGATTACCAATAAAATTATAATAATTTTTCTGGAAAAACAGATAATAGACATCTTTAACTTCAACAATCCAGAAGAGCACTTCTAATTCTGGTCAAAGCCCCTGGGCTTTGATGTCATTGATTTTGGTTTTTGAAGTTTTATTCTATGCCCCTACTCATTCCATCCCTAATATTTTTCACCTTAATGTCTTCATTTGTAATATCAGAGGATTAAATGAGAAACTAAGAATCCTTCTGAAATGTATGCAATATTTTTATAAATCTCTAAATTTGTGCTCCTCTTATTTGTCAGTTAAAAATAAAACAATAAAACACTATACTCAAATAAAGGCAAGACATTTAAAGATGACCACACCTGGATCTCACCTGATCTCTTTAATCACTCTTTTCCCTCACCAAAACATCTACTGACTTGCAATTGTATCTTGTTTTCTTTTTCTCAGGGCCATTATATATATAATGGCCCTGAGAAACATATATATATATATATATATATATATATATATATATATATATATATATATATATATATATATATATATATTACCTTCTGCAGTAAGGGTTTAAAAAATGAAGGTGTAAATTAATCCACTACTTAAGCACTTTTTAAAATTTCTCATTGCGGTATTTCAAATCACTGTTAATTTGCAGAGGGAATAGTCTGCATTTCAGATTATCATTTTTCTGTTAGCAATAAAGGAAAGGCACATACTATATATTCTGAACTTGAAGAAAATTTCCCTGAGCCAAATTGAGTCTTAAAATTATGTGTTGCCTTCCCTATCTGCCTTTTAGAGATAAATCACAGTTAGGAGAAGTGACTTGCTCAAAGTCCTAGAGTTTGCTAGTAATCGTTTCTGGACCAGGACTTGACTCACACTACCTGATATGCTTGTGATTATCCAGTGTGTCACTCAATTTTAGTTTGCCAGCTGTAAGCATACAATAGCCGTGCATACACATGGGATTTATGGCAAAAATAAAACCAGTAAAATTTGAACATCTGTTCTCAAGCTAGTGTGGGAAAAATTGCCACTTAGAATTGTAGTGATCATACTTAAGGTATATTTCTGTTTGCCACTTAGTGAAAATGATCTCTTAACCATTTATTTCTAGTTCCTTGACTTAATATATTAATGCCTTAGCTGTGAACTGGCATCTGTGATTTGATTGGTGTGACAGAATATAGAATTTGGTGACAGAGTGTATCAAATGCTCTGCCTGACCTGACTAGATTCCTATTATTTGGTTGGTATACCACTCCCCAGCTGCTGCAACTCAATCTTCCTAGAGGCTTGAGCATATCAGATGGAAATGGTCCCCATGGGAGATGCCTGAGAAGCTGTGGCTTATCCCCAGTGGGGACCTTTAGCCAGTCGTTGACTCTGGTAGGGGCATAACCACTTGGCTTTCTTGTCTCTATGTAAGACAAACTTTGTATTGCAGCTCATACTCCAGATTCCCCCATGAGCTAGATTTCTCTTGCAACCATATCTTACTTACCTTTTCTCCAACATTAGCCTGCTTTACTTACTCCCTTCTCCTGGCAGCACCCCTCAGTAAATGAGTGGTTCAAGAATCCCTATCTCAGACTCCAGCTGTTTTTTTTTTTTTTGGCCGTGCCATGAGGCATGCGGAATCTTAGTTCCCTGACCAGGGGTCGAACCCACGCCCCCTGCACTGGAAGCATTCAGTCTTACCCACTGGACCACCAGGGAAGTCCCTCAGACTCTAGTTTTAAGTAACCTGTGTCTCAAGTAGTGACGTGTGACATCAGTCCACTGCTGGAGAAACATGAAGGCTTCCATGCATTAGGAGTGACACTAGCAACAACGAAACCTAAATTGACTAGACTGAACCAACTCATCCACTTAAATGGCCTGACAGAAGATATATATCCATTTCTAGATGTAAGCTTTATCTGCTTCAGTTTCTACTCTTATACACGATAACTGGCATTCAAAAAAAAAAAAACCCAAAATGAGAAAAAAAAATAATAATTATTATTAAAGAAAACAGAATCAGACTCAGAGACAATGTAGACACTGGAGCTATCAGACAGGAACTGTAAAGTAACTATTACCAATATGTTAAAGGTTTATAAAAAAAAAGTCAGACAATGTGCATGAACAGATGAAGTATTTGAACAGAAAGATGGAAATTATTAATGAGGGTCACATAGAAATTCTAGAAAAAAAAACACATCTAGAGATGAATAATGATAAATCATTAGCACACTCAGCAGAAGAAAGGAAAAGTTCACTTGAAGATAGGTAAGTAGAAATTATCTACACTGAGACAGCAAAGAGAAGAAAAGAGTGAAAAAGAAAAGACAGGGACTTCCCTGGTGGTGTAGTATTTAAGAATCTGCCTGCCAATGCAGGGGACACAGGTTCAAGCCCTGGTCCAGGAATATCCCACATGCTGCGGAGCAACTAAGCCCGTGTGCCACAACTACTGAGCCTGCGCTCTAGAGCCCACGAGACACAACTATTGAGCCCACATGCCACAATTACTGAAGCCTGCATGCCTAGAGCCCATGCTCCACAACAAGAGAAGCCACTGAAATGAGAAGCCCGTGCACCGCAACGAAGAGTAGCCCCCGCTCACTGCAACTAGAGAAAGCCCGCATGCAGAAAGACCCAACACAGCCAAAAATAAATAAATAAATAGATTAATTAATTAATTTTTTAAAGACAATAAAACAGAACAGAGCATCCAAGAGTTAGGGAACTATATCAAGTAGTATAACATTTGTGTAATTTGAGTTCCAGAAAGACAATCACTCACTCAATCAATCAATCAATACAAACCTAAGATGAAAGAGCTCCAGGCGAGATAAAAATAAAATAAAATAAGGCAAATTCTTTGCACTTAGCCTTGGTGTTGAGATGTTCGACTCAGCATTTTTGTCAATCCTTTTAGAAACTAAACTTTACATTGTGTTTGTGGTGGTCTTGAGTGGGAGAAATTTTTCTACTTTTCCCCAAATAGTAGCACACCTACTAAGCCTAAGAGGTTTTTCTACCTATTGCCTGGAGGCCAATGTGTTCACTTCTACCTCCTCCCACACCCCAACACCTGCCCCATAAGCAGTAGCTCTTTTCTAGAAGCCTGAGAACCATAATCTTTCTTTTTTTCCTCCAGCAGTTTTCTTTGATATGAAAGAACAGTCCCCAGATGCGGGTAGTAATTTTTTCTGGTCTCTAGGAACAATCAATAACCTCCCAGATACTTGTGACACCAAGGGACTCTCTTTAGTCTTCTATTTTTCCCCCCAGTTTCTCTCATGAGCACCCAGTGAAAGCCTGTAAAAAAGAGTTTGCAAGTGACTCTGAACTTCATTTGTGTCTGAAGGTCACAGTTTCTCTTCTAAACTGACATGTTAGTCCAACCTCAGCCTTTAATGGTTTACTGACCTTTTAGCTGAATTCTCTCTTACCTGCTTCTGTAGCAGCCACCTCTTCCATACCGCCAAATGTGAAAAAGTTTGCCAGTCCTCATCTCCTTTTAGAGAAGCTTGTCAGGTTTCGAAGTCAGTTAACCCAGTTGACTTGAAACCTTGGCTCTCTAATGGATACAAGAAAATTTATTTATGATTTTTGTATATTTTCCAACTTTTACTTGTAGGGTAACCATTTGTCTTGTGGTTTTCTATATCTTAAATGAAAGCAGAATTCACAATGTGTACTTTAAATAGTAAAATAGACTTATTTCCTACTAGGATACTACATACTTCAGTACTTGATCTTTGTCCATGCCACTTTGGGAAAGGAGTTTTATTTACACCTTCCTACTCTGGTCCCCTCTTCTCTGTTTGGACTATTAGGAATTGGTTGAGGACAGTGTGTATTAGGACTGCCTAATATTTACTGATACTTATCTTCCACTGGAATATAAGAAATTGAAATTGTATGAATGTGTGTGTGTGTGTGTGTGTGTGCATGTGCGTGTGTGTGTTTGAATTAGGACAGGACAAATAGAATGTTGGAGAAAGATGGAGTATACTTTTGGGGTGGGATTGTTAAACTGGATAATTGTCATTTTAAATGAGAGAAGATAAGTAACACTGCAGTATGGTTTAAAAGTGGAAAAGAACTATAGTGATATTCTGGAGATCTGAATCTTTAAATTCCTTCCCTATGATCTGGGAAACTCAATTTCTATATCACAACATATAGATCTGAGTAATTATCAGGGTTTGTATAATAATCACATAGGCTAATATTCCAGTCTTACTTCTTTTCTTCTCCCCTGTGCTTAGAACACTGCTGATGAAATAGTTAAGTGCTCTGAAACTGTCAGTGCTGGTTGAAAAACATTAAGAAATTTATTTTAAACAAGGAGTGAGAAATGTGTTTTTACAACTATTTTTATGTTTAATTGTCAATAATTTTATAAATTACTGAAGATTTTAAAACAATTTATTGGAATAAAGTTCACTATGTCTATAGGAAAACTCATTTGCTGACCTCATTTGCAATCAGGATGAAATGAGAAATGTAAAATAAAATAAAAATTATTATTTATGCTATGCATTTCAAAGTTTATAATCTGCAAAATAAATCAATCTTCTGCTCAGCTTGTCTTCCATTCTGTGTAATAGGATTTTAATTTATCATTTCTCCCAAGTATCTAAACGGCCGGGAAAATAAAAGTATCAGTTAACCTATCACTAAATCATTATACAAAATATCAAAGAAAAAGGAAAAGGAAATGTGGTATGAATAAGACACAGTTTTAACTAGCATGCTGCAATTCTACTTACTTTATTAACCACCTGTTAAAGTCTTCCATGAGGTGAGGAGTTCTCTGCAGTGAGAGGGAGGGAAAACATTCTCTTCTCCTGGAAATAAAACTCATACCTGAAAGACATGAGAAACATTGAAATGCTTGATTTCAACAAATCTCACAGGGACTATTGCTAAGTACCTCAGCAAGAATTTGGGGGCCTTACTTCAGGAAAGGGGGTAGGCAAAACCCTTTTGGCTCAGGGGAAGGCTAGGAATCTCCTCTGCTTCCAGCACACAGGCTTCTGCCCCTCCCACCCCATCTCCCAATGCTTTGATGGGAGGGTAAGTTAAAACTCTCTGTCTCCCAGCAAAGGGGAAAACAACCCCTTCTTGGGATCAGGATTTATTTCAATACAGACTAGAGGTCTGCTATTATTTAGGGAGGTACAAGAAACCCTTTCCCACTCAAAACCCATCACAGATATCAAGTGTTTGGTTGACAAACAAAAAGCATGGTGGGGATTCAGAGACTGTGCCAAATCCAAGGTCTGGGCTCACAAAGCCTACGTAAGACCAAGTCTCTACCAGGAAAACTGAGAGCCCACCTGGTCAAGTACCAAGTATCACAATCAAGTACCAAGCAGGAGGCTACAGCTCTGAGAGGGGCAAAGAGTGTAGGGAGACACCCTTCTGTGACTAGCACAAGCTTGCAGGGGCTCCTAAAAGCTAAGAGTAGAGTAAAAACACAGAGAAAAACCTTTCACATACTCAGGCACCACACTAAGTGAAAGGTTAATAGCAGCCCATATATGTCAATGGAACAGTATAAAAATCCAAGAAATAGATTCACACAAATATATGAACTGATTTGTAATGAAGACACATACGGGCCATTTTCTTTTCAAGTTATTAGAAAAAGGATAGTTTTTTCAACAAACAGTGCAGAAACAATTGGATGACCCTTTGCAAAATGAGAACTTTGACACATACTTCATATACACAAGTTTTGGCATGAAATGGATCACAGGCCTAAATATAAAAGATAAAACTATCAAATGTCTTTGAGTATATATACTGGGAGATCTGTGTGACACTGACTCAGACAAATGGTTTTTAGATAAAACATCAAAAGCAGAATTTATAAAGAAAAAAAATAATAAACTGGACTTTATAAAAATTAAACAATTTTTATCTGCAGAAGATACTGTTGAATGGAACCACAGGCCACAAACTGGGAGAAAATATTTACAAATAAAACTCAACTATAAGAAAACAAATAACTCAATAAAAAATAGACAAAATACCTGTACAGACACTATACCAAAGGAGACATGTGGACGACATATAAGATGTTCAACATTATCAGTCTTTAGACAAAAATAATCACTGTACAACCACTAGAATGCCTACATTTTTTAAAAGATGGAAAATATCAAATTCTGGCAAAATTGAGGAACCAAAGAAGCTCTCAGTGGGAGTGGCAAATGATATAGTCAATTTGCAAAAGAGTGTGGTAATTTCTTATACATTTAAACATATACTTGCTAAACATCATAGCAATTTCACTCAGGTATTTAGTGAAGTAAATGGGAAACAGGTTTACATAAAAACCTTTATATGGAAGTTTATGACATCTCTATTTATAGTCACCCAAATCTGGAAACAAGATGTCCTGCAACAGGTGAATAAGTAAACAAACTGTGGTTCATCAATACATAGAAAGTTCATCAATGTATCAATACATGAGTAGACAACCATTCAGCAATTTTTAAAATGTCAAACAAAATGCAAACTGCAATGACAACAACAAAAGCAACAACAAAAAAACTTGAAATATTAATTTACTTAACTGCATTTTGCTTAGTGAAAGAAGTCAGACTCAAACACTACAGGTCATTAATTTTCCATTTTGGAAAAGGCAAAATAATAGGAACAGAAAACAGATTAGTAGTTGCCAAGGATTGGGAAAGACAGGAAATGCTGTGTATAAAGGAGTCACAAAAGTTACCAAACCCATCTGTATGGTATTGTGTTGGTGGACATTTTATGCATTTGTCAAAAACCTATAAAACTGAGCAACATGAAGAGTGAATATTACTGTGTACAGTGTGCAAATTAAAATAAAAAGCCAACCAAAATGCCAGGTGAACACAGGATGAATGGCAGACTGTAAGAATGTACAGAATGATTCAATTGTTTGAAAATGATTATTAAGGAGAGGACTTATGCTAAGTGTATTTTGGTATAGTGTAGAAGGAAACTGATTGTTATCCATGCCTCTTAAATATTAAACTGTTTAGGGATTCCCTGGTGGCACAGTGGTTAAGAATCCACCTGCCAATGCAGGGGACATGGGTTTGAGCCCTGGTCTGGGAAGATCCCACATGCCATGGAGCAACTAAGCCTGTGTGCCACAACTGCTGAGTCTGCACTCTAGAGCCCACATACCACGACTACTGAGCCTGCGTGCCAAAACTACTGAAGACTGTGCACCTAGAGCCTGTGCTCCACAACAAGAGAAGCCACCACAGTGAGAAGCCTGCACACTGCAACAGAGTAGCTCCCGTTCGCCGCAACTAAAGAAAGCCCATGTGCAGCAATGAAAACCCAACACAGCCAAAAAATAATTTAAAAAAAATTAAACTGTTTAAATATATAATATCATATGTTATTTGTTTGAACAGATATTCAATTGTGGAAGAAAGCAACCTAATACATAAGGTAATCATCATTTTACTTTCATGTAAGTTATCTGATAATTTTTAAATGGTTTATTATATAGATACTTCATAACTGAGTTTTAGCTGTCTTCTTAATCAGTTTGGGCTGCTGTAACAAATTACCATAGACTGGATAGCTTAAACAACAAACAATTATTTCTGATAGTTCTGGAGGCTGGGAAGTCCATGATCAAGGTGCTTTGAAATCCAGGATCTGGTGAAAACCCACTTCCTGGTTTGCAAAGGACCATCTTCTCCCATGCAGATATCAGAGTGACTAAGCAAGCTCTTATGTCCTTCTGTCTTATGTTTTAAAGAATGGCAATTATTTCAGTTATTATTATGGCTTTATTGAGGTCTAATTGACAAATATATATTGTATATATTTAAGGTATATTTAAGGTATAGCATATATATATACACACTGTGAAATATCAATAATTACTATAATCAAGCTAATTACCATATTCATCATTTCACATAGTTTCCATTTTCTTTCCTTTTTCTTTTGTTGTGAGAACACAAGGTCTACACTCAGCAAATTTCAAGTACATGGTACAGTATTGTTACTTATAATCACCTGACTTCTAGTTCCATTCTACTGTGGTCAGAAAAGATACTTGGAATTATTCTGATCTTCTTAAACTGGTTAAGACTTGTTTTGTGACCTAATATGTGATCTATCTTAGAGAATGTTCCATTTGTACTTGAGAAGGATGTGTATTCTCCTCTTGGGTAGAAAGTTCGTATATATCTGTTAGGTCCATTTGGTCTCAATATATAAAGCAAATATTGACAGATCTGAAGGGAGAAATCAACAAGTAGATAGAGTAGGAGACTCCAATACCCCACTTTCAATAATGGGTAGAACACCTAGACAAGAATCTGTCTTTTCTTATAAGGGTACCAATTGCTTTCATGAGGGCTATATCTGCATGACTGAGTTACCTCCCAAGGCCTTACCTATTAATACGATCACATTGTGTGGGGGGGTTTATGATTTCAACATTCAAATTTTGAGGGTACACAAACATTTAGGCATAACACTTGTTCTAATCATGAAAATATGGCTCAATTGAATATATAAAATCTAAAAGACTTAGCAAATATCTAGTAGTTCTTAAAAAGATGGATTCTCTCTTAAAATTTACTTATAAAGATTTACTTGTTTCCTAAAATTTTAAATCAGGGCTGATTTTAAAAAGCATTAGTACAAAAATAGATGGATTCATTATGACTCTTTGATAATGAGCAGTTTGAGAGTTCTGTTTCTCATTGGCCAGGTCTCAAAGCTCATTTTACCTGAATGAGAATGAAATCAACTAGGGAGTCTATTCTTTACATATAAAGTAAGTTATGGTAACTGAGGAATAATTTAAAACTTTTAATTAACCTTTAATGAAAAGAATGTAAAGAACATTTTCAAGTATCTATCCTAATTTCTGTCCCATGCTAAATATAGTATGTTAGTTTTTAGTAGTCTGTAATCATAAAGCATAAAAATTGTAATGTCCGTCATATAAAATCATCTTGATGGGATATAGTATTATAATGAAATTTAGGAATATAGAAATTTAGAAAGAAAATATCTTGAGTACTATTTTTTTGAGTACTATTATGTGTGTGTGCCTATGTGTGTAGGAGGTGTAAGAGATATGGACAAGCTGTTTTATCTTAGTTACTTCTTTAAAGTGATTTGGTTGTACCTGATATTCTCTAAGATCTTTTCCAGTTATAAAATTGAGAGATTCAGTGCCTCTCTTGTGATACCTCAGTAAATTTCACAAAGTGAACATTGAAAGCTCTAATTAAAACAGAGATAATTAGGATCAAATTAGGATCATTTCCTTCTAAATTCCCCAAAGTCTTATTACAAACGACAATAGTAAAACCATTTCAAGGATATTGACTTCTTTGGTAATGAAATTATCCTAATAGAAGGCATTTTATATGTAAAGTTAGCTCATTTTTTCCTTCACTTCTCTAAAATTTGTGTAGGTTCTAAGGTGGGATTTTGGAGCCAAAATGAGCTACAGATTGCTCTGAATACATATACTCTCTAATTCAGAGGGACAGGATAGGGGCAAAAGAAAAACAGTGGTTACTGAATATCAATTTTATAAAAGAGGAGTCTAACCTGACTTCAGCTGCTCTTTGACTCTCATTCTGGTCTATATTTTGGTAATGCCAGAAATGAATTTATGTCCAGGTTAATTTTAGAAAAGAATAAATTTATAAAATATAGTATTCCCTTCCACACTTATATACTCTGACTGTGATAGCTGGCCTTAACTTTTCCCTCTGCTTTACTAATTTTAGATGGATTTCTTCCTGACTATTGGCCCCTAATCTCCCTTCTCTTAGAGGATTTACTTTAGAAAATTTACAATTGTAAATTCTTTCTCTGCTTCTTTAGGATGCAAATCTTCTCGAAGCCTCTTGCCAGTTTTATAGCCCAGAAACATCTTTCTCAGTGACCTAGGAGCCATCCTTCTGAAATACAATCATCAAGAAAGATGGAGTCCACATCTCCCAATCTCTGTGGAAGGGTAGTGGCTTAACTTCTAAAAGTCCTAATTAGCAAACACAGTTGGTCTAATAATGCTGACTAACCTCCCCATTATTGTCCTCTAGTAGTTTTCTGCTAACTCATCCCAGCATTTAAAAACTCTCCTATCTTTTATTTCTGTGGAATTGAGTTTAAACTCTTGGCCCTTTTGCAATTTTCTTAATCCCTATAGCAAGAGTTTTGAATAAATTCTTCCTTGTCTGTTTAACTTGCATGGTACAGTCTTTCTTTCACAATTCCAAAGTGGAAAAAAGTACAATGCATGTTAAATTTCAATTTCCCATAGAAAGATAAAACCCAATTAATAAAAAATATGTGTTTGTTTTGACAAAAGTGATGATATGCAGTAGATTCCAAACTTAAAACATTCTTAATTATGTGTATTACTACAATTTCTCTAAGTAAATAATGCTATACTATATATGTATATACACATGTAGTTGTTATTTATATTAGAAAATATATAATATAAATATATAATATTGTTATTTATATAGTCTATATGTATACTGTATATTATATACATGAATAAGAACAATTTTTCTTTTAAATTTCCCAAGTTTTTCTCTTACTTCATAGAGCAGTAATATAACTAATCAAGCATATTGACTATTTTTAACAACATTAGCACAATAAGGATATATGTGTGTATGTATACATATGTATGTATATATATATATAAATTTGCACATTAATCCTATTATATGGTCTCTGTTGTTGAAGTTATGATGCAAATGAATAAGATATACCTTTGAGCTTTTAAAGAGTTCTTTCTGAAGTACAAGGAGACATTTTGAGAGAGTTAGGAAGAAAAAACATAAATAAAACAAAATAAAAGGAGTAGATGGCAGATAGGAGCATTTATTTTGCAAAGAAATCTTGAAGGAGTGAAGTCTTGAAGCAAGTGGCTTTGGTTTTGCTTTGATTGCGTGGGTGGGTTCTGACATTTATGTAAAGGGTTCATCTAGGCTCCTTAGAGCTGTTATTTTAGGGGTACTCTGGCATAACATCATGTGGGTGAGCCCAAAGCTGCTTTGAATTATTTTATTATTTATTTACTCTCTTACTTATAATACCTCTCTTATATCCCACCAATATGTGGAGATGGTGACAGCTAACAATATCTAAGAGTACACATCTGAGATACTGGAAGATAAACTATCTACCCATGGTTGAATTGGAAGAGAAACTAGTTACAAGAAAAAAATGCTCATTAAATTTCTTCCTCTAGATTGAGTCTTAATTGTGGATCATAATTAAATAACTGACTCTTTTGGAAAGTAATGTATGTGGCTTAGGTTTCATGAACACCATTTTCTCATCTGACTGAAAAACTGCTTGAATTTTCTGTGTGTTTGTTTGTTTTGTTTTTCACTCAATTCCATTAGAGAATTCAGGTAACAACATGGATAACATCAAGTACTACTCCTTGGTAAAACAGTCTTTTTTAAATGTCCCACAGAAGACAGGCCAAGCCTCCCTGAAGGGATGAATCATGTAGAGATCATATTTGTTTCAACAAATGACTTGTCATCTAGTGCCTATTGCACTTTTCAGGGGAAGAACAGACTAATTTTTAACCACAGGAGAGCTGGATATACTACGTATTACTCACTGACAAATATATGAACTCTGTTTCCAGCTTTTCTTTGAAGAATTGCACTTAGGAACTCCTAATTATACAATATGTCAGCTAAGAGATATGAAATGACAACTTAAAGGCTTTCTTTCAAACTATGACTGCCATTTATTTTTTTAAGTGATATTATTTATTGTAGACGAGTAGACATTCATAGCACTTTGCACTTATTAAAACTGAAGGAAGCTTCCAAAGACCAAAAAATCTGAGAACCTATACTAAGTATTGGTCAAGCAAATGAAAGTTCTGGTAGGTGGGAAAGGAGTGTAAGACATAGCAAAATTAGTGACCAGTGACTATGCAGGAAGAAATGAGCTACAAAGACAATCTGAAGAATGTGAAAACCAATATTTAATGTGTGCTAAGAGATAAGGATGGACATATTTTGCTCTATAAAGTAAGTAGTTTGGTAGATGACAAATGGTGCAGACAGGAGATGGATTGCAAAGAACTCATGGTAATGGATAGAGACCATTTGAAAGGTAAATTTTGAGGGCTGTGAGTTTCTGATTACAGAGTTCAATATTTTGGTCTGCCTTTTAGTACTGATTCTTTTATTTACCATCATGATATTTTACAGTATTCTTTATTTGGAAATTATTAATAGTATTAATTCAGTATTTCTAGACTTTTTTACCTCTACATTCCAAATGTTACAAATGTGTTAAATAACAAAAGCATATGTGAGATTTATTATAAAGTTGTAATAAAATACATTAAAGTTTCTGAAGCACACTTACTGGTACCAGATCTCCTTTTCTCTAAGTGAAGGTAGAATGAAAAACCACCATAGCCTTTAGAACCAGATCTACTTGGGTTATAATACTATAAGGATTCTTGCTTCACTAAGCTAGTGGGGTTAATTAGACTCTTTGGGTTTTATTCTTCCAATTTAAAAATATTAATTTTAATGTCAACATATTATTATTAATGAAGATGGCATGCATTCCTACAGTAGAGGACATGATCAATAAATTGAAGCTGTAGCTGCTCTTTTTCTGTCAGGTAATAGGACTAGTGATTATGATACCATAAACTTAAGGATGGTAGTATTCCTCAGGAAAATCTTTATATTTTTATACAAGTTGATCTTCAACATAAAGTAAAGGAAATGTTACATATATCCATGTACTGGAGTTTCTATGCAAGCAATTTATGTTGTTTTAATTCTGCTCAAAACAGTACATAGTAAGTTGTCTTATTTCCTTAAAGGAAGATATAATTTAATGTATATTTTCAGTGAGCTTCCTTAAGAAAATCTAGCATGTGAATTTTTCTTCTTCATCCCTTATGTTTTGTCCCAACCTGCTGATGCTCTGTTTGCCCACGTTAACTTTTTTAGCATTGATTTTTAAAGAAAAACATTGACCTAGTGGTACTATCCTTTTTTATTTTCTATTATCTCATGTCATTTTAAGTTTATCCCATTTTAAATTTTTTAAAGCAACAAATATCTGTTATATCACAGTTTCTGTGTGTCAGCATCTGAGTCTCTGATGTGGTTGCATTCAAGCTGCTGGTTGAGCTGGAGTCATCTTAAGGCTGGACAGGGAGGGTTTGCTTCTTAGCTCATTTATGGTACCTGTTGGCAGCCCTCAGAAAGTCTGCTATCCTTTTTATCATGATCACTGCATCACTGGATAGAAACAATTGAGCTTTATTTTTTATTCTTCCAGAAAAAAAAAGCCACATGCTTGAGTTTATAACAGACAGTACTGCTTAGCTGCTCCAATATCTGTTCCTAAATTTGTTTCTCCTAGCTACATTTTGGCTACTTATGCATACTATTGGCCAAACGAAGTGGAAGTCTGTTTCTGTGTTCCTAGAAAACTTTTGCTTTCTTGACATAGGTGCTATTCTACCTTCACGTTCCTGCTTCCTGCTGGAGATGGTTGTATTAACAGGAGCAATAAGTCATCAGTTCTGACAACTCAGAGCCCTTGAATCAATCCAACAGCTGACTTGATCTATACTTCTTGTTATGTGAACAAAAATAATCTATTGCTTAAGCTTGTGTTGTAAATGATGTTCTGTTACCAGCAGCTAAAAACATGCCTATCTGATATATTTTGCAATATCATTTTTCCTTTCTGGCCTTGGATTTACTCACAGATAAAAGTAAATGTAATGGTTAACTTTATACATTAACTTGAATGAGCTAAGGATTTCCCAGATAGCCCATGAAACATTATTTCTGGGGTGTATCTGTGAGTGTGTTTCTGGATGAGATTAACATTTTCATCAGTGGACTCAGTAGACTATCCACCCCAATGTAGGTGGCATCATCAAACCTATTAAGGAATTGATTAGGACAAAAGGCAGAGGAAGGAGAAATTCACCCCCTTTTCTTCTTGCCTCCCTGCCTGAGCTAAATCATCAGTCTTCTCCTGCCCTTGAACAAGGATTTACACCATCAGCTCCCCTGGTTCTCAGCCTTTTGGACTAGGGCTGGAATTATATACCACTGGCTTTCCTGGATCTCCAACTTGCAGATAGCAGGTCGTGAGACTTCTCAGCCTCCATAATTACGTGAGCCATTCCTCATTACTTACTCTCTTCCATATATATATATATATATATATATATATATATATATATATATATATATATATACATGCACACACACACACATATATGTATATATATATATGGAGAGAGAGGGCAAGAGAGAGAGCCAATACAATAAGACGTATATATATATATCTTTCTCTGGAGAATCCTAACTAATACAGTAAGGATCTAAGGATCAGATAATAGAACATATATAGGAGTTGTAGTCCCAAACATCTTCATTCTTTTTCTCTGTCATGTTTGCCCTGATCAAGTTATGGAAACTATCTGGAAATTGAGAAAAAGGAGCTACTCTAAAAATGAATTTAAGTTTTGATCTTGCCAACTGCATTCACCTCCTATGCATTAATGGCCAATTTTAGCAAATTTGTGTTTTGAATCAGGTTTTCTAAAACTTGAATGAGAATAATTATTTTAACTATTCTGATACGTTTCCCTTGGTACTGCATCTCATAAATTCATCTTCATGTGTGAGTTAGTAAAGAGAAATGTCTTGCAAATGAAGGAAATAATTTTGCCATCAGTCTCTAGATAAATTCAAACAATACATATATAAGTTAATAGAAAATGGCCTATTGCATATGTTTTTAAAATTTCTTCCACATCTCACATCTCTGAATTAATTATCCTTTCAAGTTAATCACATGAACAGAGGTTAAAAAAAACACGGTTGGAATTACCTTACTTGTGCAGATTATAAAAACTTGGCAGAGAAGTTTCTATGTGATACCTATGCTATAATAATTACATATCTTGTATGCCACTCTTATATCTTTATTACCAAGAGAGTATGATTATGGATTTACAGGAGTGAGATATTAGACCCAAACTAAGGAAGAAGAAGTTATAATGAATTTGTAGCACTGACCTCATTGAGATGAAAAAAGAAGAATTCTTGCTTGGATTCTCTTGGCTAAATACAAGATAAAGCTGTGAAATGTGAAAAGAAGAATAAGGGAAACTAGGGAGGAGATACAGTAACTTATCTATGAAAGGCAGATGCCTAAGGGACAAGTGAAATGTATAATCTATGTCCCAAACAGATTAAATATGAACCTAAATGGTTAACACAATTACCCTGAAATATACAACATGCTAAAGATAAAGGCTGAATCACCCAAGATGATGAAAACACCATAGCAACTTGATAACTTGTTAATATAGACCTACTGAATTTGGAATAAACTTGTCTGAGGCTTAAATCTCAGATGAATTCCATCCTTTCCTCTCACATCAGGCTCTTCACTAAAGTGCGTGTATCTAAGGGAAACATGTACTACAGATGCCGTCTCCTGAGGCAAGAGTCAGATCTAAAGCACTCTTATGATAGACTTTTGTTTTGAACTATAGCTTTGAACTCTTTTCTGAACTACAGTTCTTCACAGTTTGAACCTTATCACTCTGCCACATTCTGCTTCACTCGACACACCTCCTTGGACCTGAGGTGGGCATCTAGGTTCTTCTGCAGTTATGAAGCAGTATGATTAAAAACCTCTGCCATAAAGGAACTTCTTACACTGGTTACATATCAGTCTTTTTGGTGAGCATTTGAGAAATACAGAGAAACTCAGTAGACAGTGGAATGATATAGAATAATGACATAAAATGAGATGGTAGCAAGCAGAACCCATGATTAAATAGAAGTGTTATAATGGTTATAATGGTATAGAAAAGAGCTATAAGTGGAACAGAAAGTGACCAAGTCACCATAATGGTGATTCATTAGATTTAGGTTTTATCACAGAATGCCATTTCAATTTCTATGTGACATGACTGCACAGTCATTGATAGAGTTTCCTGTTTTCTTTATTTCCTCATGCATCCTTATCATGTCTCCCTAATTATATAAGCTTGATTATGTTCCTACAGCCTGACAAATTCTAAGTGATGAGGTGTATGAGCACGAATCCTTATATTCCGGTCTGGGTCTAACATTTTTCTGGATGATGAATTGTACTGAGGTCAAATCCCAGGCCAAAATTGAGCTTTGCTCAGAGAGGAAATAGAGTTGCCTCTTTTTGTTGTTTGCTCTCTCTGCTCGTTTGTTGGAGAGTAATATTTGTCTTGCTATCTTTTAACAAATGCTCTATTTGAAACTCTAAGCAAAGCCACAATATTTTTACTGTATTTGAAACAGAAAATATAATTAAGTTTTGATTAGTACCACTCATTTTTCTTCCTTGGTTGACGTAATTACCATTACATGACAATTCAGGTACATAGTTTAACCAAAGCAAATAGTATAATATCCCTCAGGTCTGTCATCCTATATTGTCCCCTAAATGCAAGTCACTCCTGTCATCTGTCTCTACTCCTATCTCACCCCTTTGCTGCTATGTATTCCTTCCCTTCTGATTTAATTTCTCACTATAGGCTTCCTTGCCAACCCTTTCCACTTTGCCATCTGGAACACCAGTGCACTGTTGAAAACAAAGCAAAACAACACACAATTACATGACATCAGCATATTCACTGAATGTTCTCTACCCCTTGCCTTAAATGAAATCTTTCTCTCCTCTAAGTGTACCAGGGTCCTTACAAACCTTCTGAGTGAGTAAAGAAGATTCATTCATTCATTAAGGACATACAGAAAGATCAGAGATGATGGGGGAAGAGAAGAAGAATGGAAATTTCTGCTTTTTTCTGATTATTCCTACTGCCTTAAAAGTAGTCCCTTTCGGAGGAGATGTGGGAGCATGTGTGTATGTATAACTGATTTAGTTTGTTGTAGAGGGAAAACTAACACACTATTGTAAAACAATTATACTCCAATAAAGATGTTAAAAAAAAAAAAGTAGTCCCTTTCACATTCATGCAAAGACAATTCCATTGTAGGGTGATGAACCCTCACTGTCTGCCTGGAACTGTTCTGATTTTAACACTGGAAGTCCTGCACCCTGAGAAATCCCTCAGTCACAGGCAAACCTTACAGTTAAGCATCCTAGATTTTCAAGTAATGTCACCCTATATCCCTCTTGTAAACATAATTCTTTCTTTATGGGACAACACAGTCAAATATGGCTTATATTTCTACTGCTTGACTGAAACTATTGGAAGTTTGAAAGTCTTTCCATTTAATGAAGTGTTCTCCTTTCCAGGTTTATAAAACAAAAGTCACTTCTGGTTTTCTCCTGTCTTTCTGGAAACTTGACAAGCACTTTAAGATTTCTCTGACTCCATGTATATTTAAATGTTGGCATTTCCCATAAGTCTTGTCCTTTACCCCTTATTCTCATTCCATATGTTCTCCATGGATGGATTCACTTAATTCCATTTGGATTTAATTATCAATTATATCCTAATGATCACCAAATCTATTTCACATGTGATTTCTCCCATTTACCTATTATCTGTCAGACATCTCCACTAGAAGATGCACATTCATATTAATACGCCTCAAATTAATTCTAATCTTTCTCCTGCTACTCTATTTCTCATTTTGGTGGGAGACACAAGCATACATTCAAAGGCTTAAGCAAAATCCATTTATCTCCCTTACAGCTACCATCCCCACTCTCCCAATCCAGTGTCCAGTTTGAAACATTCCACCTCATTGATACATTTCTTATATGCCATGCTTCTTCACATAATTTATCAACCAAACTAAAATATATTTCAAAGCAAAAGAAGAAGCTAATCAGACAAAACACTGGAATAAGAAGTGTGTCAACTGAGACCTTTCATGGTCTTTGTGTTAGTTGAGGTTTACCAAAAAAAACCAGAACCAACAGAAACCGACAAGACATATGTTTCTGTGTGCTTCTCTGTGTGTGTGTGTGTGTGTGTAGAGGGAGGGACAGAGAGACAGAGTCAGAAATTTTAAATTGTGCAGCTAAATAAAAAAACTATAAATATCTATTTTATCATCTCATTTTTAATTTGAATTCTATGGCTAACTATTGCCTTGTAGAAAATCACAGAATATACTATTGCTTATAGTGCCCTATCATTCGCTGAGAGGAGGGATTTGGTTCTCTGGGTTTTTTATCCCCTTAGTTCCATTTCCTTATTTATAAAAAGAAAAATGGGCTAAGGTCTCCACTGGGAAAAAATAACAAATGATCACAGATTATTGGTTATTTTTAGAATAACATTTACAGAAGTTTTACAGATGGCAATCTGTAGGAGAAATTGAAGATGATTACAGTCTGAAATACAATGGACACATTTAAATTCCAAAGAGAACACATTCTATTTCATTAAAAGCATTGAAAATTGGTGGTGCAAGTACAGTAAAAACTCAATTAACTGATACCTGACTTGCCTAGAATTTTAATTAGCCAATGTTCCTCTCAGATTTGATTTTTAGAAATCATAAATAAAACGGGGAAAATTCCACACTGACATAAACTTGAACAAGACCTTTAATCATGTCATTTTCCCATTCAAACATTTTCAGTTAGTCTCCTTGACTTCCAATTTCTTCTTCCCAATAACCTTGCACTTTTCTAATTTCCACATGGAACTGGAGTTATCTTGTGAAATGCAAATCTCCTCCATGCCCACTCTAGTTTAAATGTTTGAAGGCTGCCCTATCATCTTAGATTCAAGACAAAAGTCCTTAAATAATCTACAGCCTCCTTATGGCCGGCACCCCATTTCCTCTGCATCATTACATTGTACCATGCACTTTGCCTTCTTCTCTAACTGCATTAGCTTTCTAGTGACCCTGCACTATATTCATGCTCATTCTTGCCAAAGGAGTGTTTTATCTGTCTGGAAATTTATTTCTTCCCCCTAGCCTAGACAATGCCTAGACACTGTATACCAAGAGGAATAAAATCTATTGCATGAATAGGCTCCAGCTTAATCTGTACTTCCTTAGAGAAACTTTCTCTGACATCTTTCATGCAGTTAAACTCCACCTTATCTGCTCTCTTACTATATATTTCTCTTCATAATAATTATACTAGTAGCAATTTAACAAACATTTTTATATTATTTTATTAATATATGGATTTCTCACTTATAGCCTCCCAAGGGCATCCAAATGCATTTTTGTTCACAGTACTGTCTCCAGGACTTAACACAGTATCTGGTACATAGTAAGAGTTCAATAAGAATTAGTTGAATTCATATAGATTTCTTATATAGAGACAGTCTCCAGAAACAAAATAAAGCTCTTGTTGTGAGGTGTTCTGAATTCAGATATCTTAATAATGCTATTTGAGATCAGAGTGGAAGCCATTCACAATGCACCTACCCACATGTATTTATGGGACCAACTCTCATATACTCTAGACACCTACAGCTCAGAACTCTCCCCTCTAACAAGTCAGATAAAATTTGATAGAAAAGAAAAAAGAGTAACACATAAGAAGTCTACGCATATCTAATGTGTGAGTTGTAAAAAGGACCTATAAATGGATTACTTTTATAGAGAAAGTGGGTAGGCCCCAGGAAAGAGAGAACAAAGGAATAGAATGGTGGGTGAAGTTGAGGGAAATGGTAAGCAATAGGTGAAGGTGAAAGGAAAGAGGATGAGACATGAGGGTGTGACCCTGAAACCATGAGTCAAACACCATCAGCTGATGCCCACTCCCACTCCCCACACACAGCTGGACTTTGTAAGACGTTAAAACAACTTCATTAACACTTTTGTATAGAACCTCTGAGAACTTCATTGGGGACATTTTTGGTCAGGTGTAATACTGTATGGAAAAGATAATGACCTCTCCATAGCCAGTACTGATGGCTATTAGTAGTACAGCTATTGAGAATGAATGATCAGAAAGGAATATCTATTCACATAGAAAAACCTAGAATATATAATATATATATATAATATATATATGATATATTCAAACAAACAAGATAAATTTGGCCACCTGACTTCTTTCACGCCTTATAAAAAAATAGTTCTGTGGGCCTGCCACATAAATATTTTGTGCACTCTCACACACACGTTCACACACATGAACATATGTACATACATGTATATATTTTCACACACACACATACTTACACATAGATGCAGAAATCAATATAAATACATATTCATTGAGAGACAGAGTGAACAAGCCATGATAAGATTTGATTAATCCGAAGAAAATTTTGTGATACCTGTCATATATGCAACTCAATGTGGTTTATAATGAGACTATTAAAATAGATTGATTCATTTCCTGTTCTTTAATATTACTTTTTGTCCAATACAAGCATGGGTTAAAGATGAAAATTAAAGTCTGACATAATTTTTTTCAACTTTCTAAGGTTATGATTTTCTGAATCATATAGTTTAAATCTGAATACTAAGAAATATGTAATTAGATATTTTAAAAAACATATTTACTTGCAAGCCTAATGTATTTTGTTCTGATGAACAACAATTACTAGCTTGAGATTTAGACAAATATATTTGAAGTTTCAGAGCTGTGACAGACTTTTGTGACTATTCACTCATTTGTTCATTCAAGTAATATTTATGGGTTGTCAATCCTATGGCTGATAAAAATTAGGTAAAATATTGTATCTTTAAAGAGTATCTACATTGTAATCAAAATGTTCTAAATTGCTAGCAGGATCATGGCAATTAGTTTGAGAGTAATAATTCAGAACAAGAAGTGTCTGCCTCTAAGAAGGACAATCAGAAAAGTTTCACTGAGTTAACAATTAGCTGAGCCTTGGAGAGTGGGCATGATTAGTGAATGCAAAAATGGATCATCAATGGATTTTTTAATGGCAGTGGAATTATTTCTTCAAACATAATAGATAGCTGGACCCTAAGAAACAGAATTGATAAATGTGGTTGGAACAGAAGTGGATGGTTGAGAACCATGACTAAAGGCTGTATCACCCAAGAGACTTCTGTAAAATCCAGATTTTCTCATCTACAACACTGCATTTGCACATAAGGAAACTGAAGCTAAATGTCTTAACTTGTGATCATGTAATCAGTTAAGAGTTGACAGTTAGTTAACAGAATGAAAAGTGGTAGAACTTAGATCTCCTGACATGTATTTATCAATAGAATGGAAGATGTAGAAAAATAAACAGGGATTTTTGGCATCAGATTTTGCCATGACTCTAAACTTTGTTACTGGTTGTATGCTCTTAAGCACCATATTTAACAACTCAGATATCAGTATACTTATCTGATAAATCAAAAATAATGTCCAGTACTGTTTGAAAGCAACATAGAAAGAGTCCCAAAATTGTTGTAAAAGGCCCCTGAATTTAAACAATCTCTCCACATATGAACACTAACACCACTAAATTTTTCTTAAATGAAGGAGGGCATTATATATCAGTTAATAAACACACATATTCCCATATAATATAAATTCAGTTTGGCAGGGACACAAAACTCTGCACCACAGATGATCTGTGTTATCATTGAATATTGTGTTAAATCTTGTCATTTTTTAAAAAAGGAAATTGATTAAAGATTGAGGAGAGCCAAAACTAAGGACAATTGGGAGCTGGCTTGGGATAATTAGGCATGCTGAAAGTAGTGATTTCCTAGCCGTAATCAAAGACTGACAGATGTAAAGCTGGCCATATGTTCCAATTAAAGAAAATACATGAAATTCCAGAAAGCAATATGAAAGAGAATATCTCGAAGTAATATGAAGTGACAGAAAAATCAAAGAAATCTGTATAAGGATGTAAAAAATGCTGATCACAAAAAAATACATCGTCTCCAAATGTAAAGAAAGGTAATCAGGTATACAGAGTGGTGGTTCAAGAGGGCTTTAAGCAGATTTCTCTACGTAAAAAAAAATTAGTTTTCACATTTATCTTGACAAATTTTCCAAAATATAAGTACGATTCTATCAAATTTCTCCTCAAAATTCTCCTAAAATATTATTTTCAGTCCTTACATGATAAGAATATGCATCTACAAATATCAACATCCATTATGAAATATTACTTTAAGCAAGAAGAAATAAAATTTGAAAATATAGGTTAATTTAGAAACCTAAATAAGCATTCAAATATCTTATTTAATCATATATACATTACTATCTTGGATTGAACCTGCTTACACACCCACAGACGCAGATACACACACTTGCACATGCATTTATACTTACATCCACCCTAATAAGATAGGTGTTCCTTTATCAATTTTTATAATTTCAATATTTATACATATGCCCAGGAAATATTTAGATATGAAAGTGGAAGATAGCTCCTTTACCTCTCCAAAAATCATGATTAATATGCAGTAATTTGGTTCCCCTAAAATGCTATCACAGCAAATCATCTCATGAAGCTAGAAAATAAATATACCTTGAACATCTTATTCTATTTCTTGAATGGGGACCCACAGAGGATAATTCCATGAAGACAAGTTGAGTGATTTTTTCTTTCTGAGAAAGAATTTATTTTGAACATTTGTTGATCCATGCTTTTAGGCAGATGCTCTGCTGCCTGAGAAGACAGATGACCAAAGGTTCTGGGATATACATAATATTAGTCTCACCTTCAGCAAGGCTGGAAAAATCTTGTAATGACTTTAGTTAATCTTTCACCTGGCGCTTATATGAAATATAATCATTTCTTCTTGAGGATACAGCTGAGGAAGAGTATCTCTTCACCATCCTGTCTTTACACTTGAGGGAAAAGAGATGGAGAAATAGTCAAAAGAACTCAAAACAAAACAAAACAGTAGCCTGGGACTCAGAAATTTCTAACAGTCTGGTAGTGTTTCCTAATTTTTCTTGGTCTACGTTTACCTTTCATTAAAAGGATATGAAGAAGTGCTCAACCCTACTTTAGGGCATTGGCATTAGAAACATGTGAGTTTATATGTGGGGACATTTTGAAGAGTATAAAGTGACATACAAATGCACTTAATACCGCTAAGTAAGAGATCCAGCACACAATAGGCTACTCCAAGAGATCTGCTTTCTGTTTTAAGAGGTACATAGACTAGAGCATATTCTGAGGTTAAAAACTTGAGGTAGAGAGGATCTACTAACCAAGCCACAGATAATGAAGATTTAATGTGTTTAGTGAAGGGTGTTAGAAAGGTTTATGATAGTGGACAGTAGAGAGAGATGGAACTAATGAGTAAGGACAGGAAAGAGATTTTTACAAATGAAAATAAGTGTACTCAAATAGCGTTATCTAAAAGATGAATCAACTGGTTTAACAAGTGGTGAGTTTATTGACATATTTGGAGCTTACGTAGAGGGTAAATTGCCACCTGATAGTAAATAAGATCTCAGATGGGTAATGAGACTGTATGGCTGCTATGGTCCCTGCCATTCTGATTTTGAAAGGCTGTTATGAAAGACTATTATGATCACGGCATGGTTCAGTATTTTGATTATTTATTGCTGTATAACAAACTATCCGCAAACTTAGTGGTCTACTATGATAATTTCTTCTCACAATTCTGTGAGTTGACTGCTGCTGGGAAGGCTGGTGTTAACACAAAACGGCCAGCTGGTGGTGGTCAACAGCTGGGAGGTCAGCTGCAGCACAGTTCACCTTCATGGGTGCCTTTCCCCATGACCACTTGGGCTTCCCTACACATTTTGATGACCAAGTTTCAAGAAAGTGTGTTCCAACAGGACAAAGTGAAAGCTCAGATCTCTTAAAACTGAGACACCAGAGTTACACAGCACTGCTTCCAGATCATTCTGTGTCAGAGGAGTCACAGGGAAAGTCCAGATTCAGTGTGCCAGGAAAATGCACAAGGGCTTAAATGCCTGGAGTGAGGATCACTGGAAACCATCTTGGAAAGTGGCAAAGAGAATGTAGTAACAGACACAATTTTAAACAGAAGTTTGGGAAAGCAAGAAAGGAGCCTAGAAATTATTGTTATTAATTAAAAGATTGAAAGGTAAGTTAAAACATGGATATCAGAGCTTCACTGTGTTAACATCTAGATTTTAGTCAAACATAGGATGTGAATGAAAGCAGTTTAGTCCAATTTAACAATTAATGAGGATTTATTAGGTGACAAATATGGGACTAGTTACTGAGGTAACAAGATGTGCCTTATATAATCTCTGCATTTGGGACACTTCCTGAATAATTGGGAAGCAGACTGGAAAGAAAGTAGGTACCAATAACACAATATAAATGATATTAAAAAAAAGATTTATACAGTACTGGTGAGAATACATTTGAAGTGACCAAACAGATGAGAAAAGACATGAACTCTTCTTTGAAAGAGTAGTTAATTTCTTCCAGCAGTCAAATAGAAGGATAAGCAAAGGAACTAACTTATATTATGTGCCTACTTTGTGCCAGGTGCTATGCTAGGTGGTATTTGTCAATTACCTACTTTGTTTTTTAAATGATTCCCTTGAAGCAGATATTCCAATGTCCATTTTATACAAAGAAGAAACTGAGGCTCAGAGAGGTTAAATAACTCACCCAAGGTTAAACGTATCAAGGAACTCTGATTCCAAAATCCATTCTCTGCTTATTGCCCCACAAAGCTTTAGAGTAATAAAAGGAAACCCAATCAGTATTGACTTGGGGCACACTGAATTTGAAACATTCTCAGAATGTTAGTACCCATGCCATGAAACTGTCTGGGCACATATCATATAAAAAATCACAATTGCATCTATACATCATCTCAAGAATTCCTCAGATCACCTCCCATGTGATTCTGTAAAAATTCCCTGTGGAAGGCTAAATTAGTCCTGTCCCTGCCTGGGTTATTTCTTCCAGTTGGAAGTATCTACTACATAGGAAGTTGGAAATGCTCAAGATTTTGATATGGGTTACAGTTAAAATCAGAAATCATAAGCATTTAGCTAGTAGTAGCAACAGTTGAGGTAGAAAGGGCAGTAGTAGCAATATAATAATAATAGTAATAGTAAAATTAAAAATATAATTATAATGCACCCAAATGATACAGTGGCATTACACATGCTATTCTACTGCTGGGATATTCTTCTGTACTCCTCTAACCTTTTATCTAAGTTAATTCTACACTATTGAATACATTTGTATTTTAGCTTATACAAAATATCTGTTCAGTATATCATCCCTAATTTCTCCAGCCTAGGTACAATTCTTTTATATTCTCTTAAAGCATCATATTCCTTTCTTTTATAGAACCAACTGTAATTTATTTGTATGAACATTTGATTTATTCCTGTATCATTTTCTATTGTAAAAGGTCTATTAAGTCATTTGCAGGGGGGAGCATTTTATGCCCAGCTTGTACTCAGTACCCAACATATAGTAGATATTTAGACATTTCTGAATGAATGAAGGGTCAATTACACTCTGGGTATGTACAGTGTGAACAGGATGCTGAACAATATCAACTTTCAAGTAGTGAATTCAGAAAGCAGTGCCCTTGAAGGAGGAAAAATAAAATATTGTCCCCTATAGTTAGAAACCTTTCTCCACAAATGTGTCAGCTTAATGTATCTGCATTTGCATGCCCATAAATTTACTAAATTGCTCTTAATCATGCACATAGGCATGCACACACACACACACACACACACACACACTCACAAAACTATTACATCATTGCCTGTAGTAATCTCAGGTACTTTTTGCTACTAAATATGCTCCTAAGAAAAATTTTTTATTCAGGAGTGTAAAAAGACCATTTCACTAGCCAAAGAGACAGGTGTTAGAAGTTGAAACAGCCAGATTCAAAAATCCAATTGAAATTGGCATGATTTTTAACTATGAGATGCTTTCTGTAAGTTTCAAAATCTAGAAATTGTGATGAATAATTGCATGTGTCAAGTTGGGGATTGTTTGCGGATGAGATTAAGACTTAAATTGGTGAACAATGACTAAAGCTGACCATCCCCCCATAATGTGGGTGGCCTTCATACAGTTAGTTGAAGACTTAGACAGAACAAAAAGAATGGTGTCCCAGAGCAAGAAGGAATTGTCCAGCATACTGCCTTCAGAATTCATCTGTACTGTCAGCTCTCCTGAGTCTTTAGCCTGCCAGTCTTCAGACTAGAGCTGGATGATTGGCTCTGCAGGGTCTCCAGCCTGCTGGGTCACATTGTAGATTTTGGAATGCCAGCTTCCCTAATGGTGTGAGCCAAGTCTTTATAGTATACATAGTATTTATATATATATTTTATATATATATTTAGTATTTATATATATATATATATATATATATATATATTATTTGTTCTGTTTCTTTGGAAAAGTCATACAGGTGTTGGTACCAAGAGTGCTTCTAGAGAATGCAATCTTAAGAATAACTTTTCTGAATTGCTTCTGAATTGGTTTCTGCAATTGTCTAATTTGATTAGATTTAAAGATACTAATGACTCTATTTTCAGTTTTAAAAAAGCATTGATAGCCCATGGCATGATCTGGCAATAGAGTTACACAAAATATTACTAATGGATACTCCTAATCAAACACTTATAAGAAGCAAAGGTTGAGTGATAGTGTTTATGATACATTAGAACATTTTTGTCAAACAAATGGGTGTAATGAGATTGGTGGGTTACACCTAATGTTAATGGGCAAAATGGGGAAAGACAAAAGATGAGTTCAGGGATTGAGATTCTCAGCTCAAATAACACATAAATAATCTAAAAGCTTCTATGTCTGCCCTGAAAGTGATCCTTTTCTCCTGCAGCCGTAGGGCTGAGATTGCTAAAAACCAAACTCAGAATTTCATCCTGTTAGTAGCTAACGATGCAAACTGAATTCCCAGCCTCACAGGTTGTCTACTATTAAAGTGAGGGCATTCATTGGGAAGGAATGGTGATGTGTGGGAAGACACTGATGAAGGTGGATCAATGTCCAAAGGCAGGAGTAGATGGATGTCCCAGCTCAGAGAGATCAAATTTGCCCTTTCTCCACCTTTTTGTTCTACTCAGGCTTTCAACAAATTGGATGATGCCCACCCACATTGAAGAGAACAATTTGCTTTATTCAGTTCAACAATTCAAATGCTAATCTCTTCCAGAAACAACCTCACAAACGCATTCAGAAAAAAATATTTTACCAGCTTTGTTAGCATCCCTTAGCTCAGTCAAACTGACACAAAACATTAACCATTACACCAGGCGACTGTGTATGATGGAAAAGGAAATAATCAGACCTCTCAGGGACTACTGAACACTGGCTCTGTACTGACACTAATTTCAGAAGACCCAAAGCATCATTATGGTCCACCACTCAGCATAGAGGCTTATGGAGGTCAGGTGAACAATTGGAGTTTTAGCTCAGGTCCATCTGACAGTGGGTCCCAGCTCCAGTGGGTCCCAGTCTCAGTGGGTCCCTGAATCCATCCTATGGTTATTTCTCCAGTTCCAGAATGCATAATTGGAATAGATATACTTAGCAACTGCCATAACCCTCACACTGATTTCCTGACCTGTGGAGTGAGGGTTATTATGGCGAGAAAGGCCAAGTGGAAGCTACTAGAGCTGCAATATATCGATACCATATTCCTGGAGGCATTGCAGAAATTAGTGTCCCCATCAAGAACTTGAAGGATGCAGGGATGGTGATTCCCACCATATCCCTATTCAACTCTCCTATTGGCCTTCGCAGAAGATAGATGAATCTTGGAGAAGGATAATGGATTATAGTGAGCTTAACCAGGTGGTGACTCCAAATGCAGCTGCTATATCAAATGTGGTTTCATTGCTTGAGCAATTAATACATCTCCTGGTACATAGCATGCAGTTTTTGATTTGACAAATGCTTTTTTTTCTTAATACTTGTTAGTAAAGACCACAACAAGCAGTTTGCTTTCAGATAGCAAGACTATCAGTTACCTTCATTGCCCTACCTTAGGGGTGTATCAACGTTCCAGATCTATGTCATAATTTAGTTCACAGGGATCTTATTCACCTTTCCCTCTACAAGGTATCACACTGGTCCATTACATTGATGACATCATTCTGATTAGAACCAGTGAGGAAGAAGTAGCAAATATTCTAGAATTACTGGTAAAATATTTAGGTGTCAGAGGGTAAGAAATAAATTCAACAAATTCAGGAGTCTTTACCTTAGTAAAATTTCTAAGGGTCCAATTGTGTGTGGAGCATGTTGATATATCCCTTGTTAGGCGAAGAATAAGTTGTTGCATCTGGCTTCTTCAGAAAAAGAGGCACAATACCTAGTGGGATTCTTTGCATTTTGGAGGCAACACAATTCTCATTATTGCTAACCAGTTACTAAGTAACCTAAAAAGCTGCTCGTTTTGAAAGGAGCCCAGAACAAGAGAAGGTTCTGGAAGAGGTCTGACTGCCAAGCAAGATGCTCTGTCACTTGAGTCATATGAACCAGCAGATCCAATGGTGTTTGAAGTGGCAGTGGCAGACAGGGATACTGTTTGGAGTCTTTGGTTGGCTCCTATAAATGAATCATAGTGTATGCCCTTAGGACTGTGGACCAAAGCCTTGCCATCCTCTGTGGATAATTGTTAGTCTTCTGAAAAACAGTGTTTGCAGACCTACTAGAGCACGGACTTGAGGATATGGGGAGGGGGAAGGGTAAGCTGTGACAAAGTGAGAGAGTGGCATGGACATATATACACCACCAAACGTAAAATAGATAGCTAGTGGGAAGCAGCCACACAGCACAGGGAGATCAGCTCGGTGCTTTGTGACCACCTAGAGAGGTGAGATAGGGAGGGTGGGAGGGAGGAAGATGCAAGAGGGAAGAGATATGGGAACATATGTTTATGTATAACTGATTCACTTTGTTGTAAAGCAGAAACTAACACACCATTGTAAAACAGTTATACTCCAATAAAGATGTTAAAACAAAAACAAAAACAGTGTTTGGGGTGCTAATGGGCCTTAGTAGAGACTGAATGCTTAACCATGGGCCACCAAATTATCATGTCACCTGAGCAGTCCCTCATGTTTTCTGACTCATCAAGCCATAAAGTTGGGCATGCAAAGCAGAATTCCATCATCAAGTGTAAATAATAATTATAAGATCAGTCCCCAATAGGCACTGAAGGCACAAGTAAGTTACATGAAGACTTGGTCCAAAGGTCCATGGTCTTCCCTCCTGCCATACTATCTGTCTTTCCCAGCCTGCACCTATGGCCTCATGGGGAGTTCTCTACAATTAACTGATAAAGGAAGAGAAAACTCAGCTTGGTTTACAGATGATTCTGCATTATATGAAGGCTCCTGAAAGTGGACAGCCACAGCACTATAGCCCCTCTCTGGGATACCCCTGAAGGACAGTGGTGAAGGGAATTTCTCTCAATGGGCAGAATATCAAGCAGTGCACCTGGTTATTCATTTTGCCTGAAAGGATAAATGGCCAGGCATGTAATTATGTACTGATCCATGGACTATCTGCAATGGTTTGGCTAGAAGGTCAGAGACTTGGAAGGACCATTCTTGGAAAATTGGTGAGAAAGAAATTTGGGGAAGAGGTCTGTGGGTAGACATCTGTGAGTGGAAAAAAGCATGAAGATATTTGTTTCCCACATGAATGCTCACCAAAGGATGACCTCAGCAGAGTAGGATTTTAATAATCAAGGAGATAGGATGGTTCATTCTGCGGTAACAGTCAAATTCTTTCCCCAGCCACCCCTGTCATCACCCAGTGGGCTCCATGAACAACATGGTGTCAGGGATGGAGGTTGTGCCTTAGCTCAGCTGCATGGAAGTCCAACTGCATGCCAACTCCAGCCACTGCTCGTGGTCAATCTGCCTGCAGCAGAGACCAACACTGAGCCCCCCATACGAGACCATTCTCCACGGAGGTCAGCCAGCTAGCTGGTGACAGGTTGGTTACTTTGGACCCCTTAATCATGGAAGAAGCAGATGTTTGTTCTTATTGGAATAAATATTCATGCTGGATAAGGATTTGCCTCCCATGTATTCATTGCCTCTGACAAAACTACTGTCCACAGACATAATGTTTTAATACCATCAAGATATTCCACACAGTATTGCTTCTGAGCAAGGGACTCTCTTCACACCAAAGGAAGTGCAGCAATTGGGTTTATGCTAATAGGATTCACTGGTCTTACCGTGTTCACCACCATCCTGAAGCAACTAGCTTGGTAGAAGAGCAGAATGGCCTTTTGAAGACTCAGCCAGCGAGGTGGCAAGATCTTGCAAGGCTGGAGCAACATTCCCAGAAGGATGTGTATGCTTTGAATCAGCAACCGATAAATGGTGTTGTTTCTCCCATAGCCAGAATTTATGGGTCTAGGAATAAAGGGGTAGAAATGAGAGTAGCACCACTCGTTAATATCCTTAGTGACCCACTAGAAAAAATTTTGCTTCCTATTCCCACAAGCTATGCTCTGTTGCCCTAGAGATCTTAGTTCCAAAGTGAAGAATACTTCATATTAATAATTTATTGAGGGCTTCCCTGGTGGCGCAGTGGTTGAGAATCCGCCTGCCGATGCAGGGGACACGGGTTCATGCCCCGGTCCGGGAAGATCCCACATGCCGCAGAGCGTCTGGGCCCCTGAGCCATGGCCGCTGAGCCTGTGCATCCGGAGCCTGTGCTCCGCAACGGGAGAGGCCACAACAGTGAGAGGCCCGCGTACCACAAAAAATAATAATAATAATAATAATAATAATAATAATAATAATTTATTGAACTGGAAGTTAAGACTGTCACCTGGTCACTTTGGACTCCTCATGCCTCTGAATCAACATACTGGAAGGGAGTTATTGTGCTGGCTGGAGTGATTGATCCTAACTACCAAAGGAAAATTGCACTGATGCTCTACATTAGAGGTAAGAAATATAGGAATACAGGAGATCTCTTAGGTCATTTCTTAGTGTTACCATGCCCTGTGATTAAAGTTAACGGAAAATTATAACAATTGAATTCAGGCAGGACTACTATGGCTCAGACCCTTCAGGAATAAAGGTTTGGGTCACTCCACCAGGTAAAGAACCACAACCAGCTTAGGTAGTTCCTGAAGGCAAAGGGAATATAGAATGGTTAGTGGAAGGAAGTAGTTATGAATACCAGCTATGACTATTTGACTAGTTACACAAATGAGGACTGTAATTGTCATGAATATTTCCTTGTTATTTTGTTATGAGTATGCTGTGTGTGGAGAATATATACATTTGTTTTCTTCCCTCTCTTACCCCTTTATCATATACGATAGATGTACTGACTTTATAACACAGTATTTCAGTATTTTATCTTTACATCATAGTATTTAAGTTACAGGATATCAGGAAGAATTTACAACAACCCACGACTTTGCATTCTTTTCTCGGGAAAGGGTTACTGCAATTTCAGTTGTACACATAATAGTTGTATTATGTTAGGTGGAAGTATGACCTTGCTATTGTCTTTATCTGGTAATTAAGTATGATTTAAGGAGATGTGTACGGATGCCATTTATAAGCAGTGGACTCATGATAGCTAATTATATGTATCAACTTGGAGGGTGTTTTTTGATGAGTTTATTGGCTTAGTATGTACTAAGTCAATAAACTTTGGGTAAAGTATATTGTTCTCCGTATGTGGGTGAGCTCACCTAATCAGTCAAAGATTTGAATAGAAAAAAAAGCCTAACTTTCCTGAGCAGGAGAGAATTCTCCAGTTGACCGTCTTCAGACTTCATCTGCACTGTCAGCAACCTGGGTCTTCAGGTTTCTGGGCTTTGGCTTGGAGCCACACTTCATGCTCTTTTGGGTCTCTAGCTTATCAGTGTGTACTGCAGATTTTGAAGTAGTCAGCCTCCATGATTATGTGAGCCAATTCCTTATAGTATATGTCTTTCTATATATACACATCGTATTGGTTCTACTTACCTAGTGAACACTGAGTAACACAAAAGCATACGTTTTTATTTTTTAGTTTATTCATCAAATAAGACAAAGAAGAAATGCTGGAGGAAGTGCCGGGCTTGGACCATAACTACATGTTGTGTTATAATTCTTGCCAACTCTATGATGAATCTATTTGCAATATCACTGCTTCACTCACCAAAGCCCAAGAATACATTTTTCATTCTGAAATACAAGAAATCTGTTTAATCTCTTCAAATTCTCAATGTGATTTTTGAAAACTGTGGATAAAAGTGGAAGCTTACAGGATAAGAAACCTCACTGGAACTTTATTCTGATGGATTGTTCCAGAAAGTATAAGGAGCAAGAATTTGATTGCCCATTTCTGGAAAAGAGGCTTCTACATATTGAGAAGCTTCTTACCAAATGTTGGCCTACTTAAGCCTGAGAAAGCCCATTTCTCTGCAGGCCTGGAGCTGCTGGATAAAGGCAAGCAGTGCTGCAGCATCATGAGATTTCATTACTATGTTGGCAAGATTTCTTTATTAGTGGTAGTTGGGAGGACACCTGGCTAACTGGGGTTTACAGGATATATGATTTCCACAACAATACAGCTGGAATGGTAAAGAGCATACTGCAATTTCTGGAGGAAGATGCTCTGCAGTTGGCCAAGAGCCTTTGTATTTCATAAGGAGGCCAAAACCAATAACCATCTTCTTCATGTTTAGAAGCATTCTGCAAAGTACATGAAGCATCTAAGGTGGTGGAGATGGGCTAATTCCTCAAGCTAGTAACAGCAGTTAATAGGATCAAGCCAGCAAACTTCCCAGACTGATCTCCATGTATTTACTAAAATAAACAGACAAAAATCTCAAGGTACATACAGCATAATCACACTCTATAAATAACCAAGGCCAATAAAAATCCTTCCTCTCTACTCCAATGCTCAAATTAAATTTGGACCAGTTTCAATTTGAAACTTGAAACTAGCTTTGTTTGTCTCTTTGTAAAACACAATAATAATTTTGTTTCAGCATTCTCTAATCAGAGGATATCATCAGCGTGGCTCCTGGATTATTCACTTACTTACAAAGAATTTCATTTCTACTATGCAGATTATCTGGGTCAGTTTCTTATTTTTTTAAAATGCGAATTTAAACTTTGTTGTTAATCTAAATGAAAAAAAACTCCTGAAATTAATTATATGATTGCTATTTTTCTAGAACACAAGTTTTATCCTATTTATATTAAATCTTAGCAGTTTTATACACGGAACATACATAACCTTCTAAGAATCCTGAAAGCAAATCAGTTTTCCCAGATATTCCTTTGTTTTTCTCTCTGTAAATTCTAGTATGTTCTTTTATAATTGTAAACTAAAGGACGTTTTGAAATGTTCATATTTCATAGGTTAGATTGTGTGTTTGCCACTATATATAGTCCATCCAAGTTAGAAAGCAATGGTACTTGAATTTCTCTTTAAAGGATAACTTTTATCCACATTTCATACATCTATTTCATTCCTTATGTATGTCTCCTGTTCCATCATACCCAGAGGTCAGTGCTTTTCTATGTCTCCATTCAATGTAGCTTTTTAAGACCAGTGGATGAGTATATTATCACTCTATTTATAAAATGAAAATCTTTTCCGTGGGAACCCAGCCTCATAAGAGATATTAAGACATGTGTGCTTATAAAAAATAGCATTTTGTTCATATATATACAATTACTTTTAGTGTATCCCATATCCACAATTATAAGAGAAATCACTCATAATAAATACAATCCCTTATCATGATAAAGATTGTTTAAAATTTCTTTGCTAGCTCCTCAGTTACTTCTGAACTTTTGACATTTTCTGTCTCTCCTTCAATGTTCTTTCTTTCTCATCAATCACTGTTTTCTTTCTGTTCAATGTCAGTGAGAAAAGCAGTGATGCAGTCACAAATAATGAATCTTGAACAAGGTTTTGCCATTTATATCATAAATATGACAGTGCAATACCTGCAGACAACGTTATTTCCGGTTTACATTCTTGTACACTGAAGCCAGTAAAATTGCTACTAGTCATAAAGCATAGACATGAGACATACTTGTGTGCAGTGAATCTTCTGACTGGAGAATGAATTACTGTTTCAGGAAGAAAGAATCAAGGCATCGCAGCCTTTTGGTAGAAATCTGATTCTACTATATTTTGAGCTTGCTCCTTACACATCCTCTTCATGATTTTGTTTAACCCCCTAAGATTTGGATTAGTTACTCTATAAATAAAGCTTTGTCTGGATTTTTATACTCCCTTGATTCATAATGGGTTTCCTAGTCAACTTCACCCCTTTGACCACTCTCAGAAGCAAGCATAGACCATGATCTATTTTAATCCTCTTTTAAGTCTTATACTGATGTAATATAAAAAATAGTCAGTGGTTATGACTGACAAAGATTCTCTTCTTGACCAAATTCTACTCAGACTTCTCTGAGTTATTTTCTCAATTAGGCCCTACTTTTCAGCTTCTGTGTTTGTCTCTACATTGTCCAATGCTGGTTAAGTCAAGTTAGCCAGAATCCCCCATCATTAATAATGAATCACCCTTGGCATCTGATTGGGTATCACCTTTCAGCATCTCCTTAGGATGAACATCCTGGCCTGCCTTCAGCAAAAATCTTATCAGCCAGAAACCCCACCCCCATCTTTATCACTGATGCTTCTTCTAAGAAATTTTCTAACTACTAATCTCCATCCTGCTCTTTGAATATAAATTCCCACTTTTTCTTGTTGTATTTGAAGTTGAACCCAATCTCTCTCCCTCACTGCAAAACTCCATTGCAGTGCTTCCCTAAACTTATTCTAATAGTCTCACCGAATAAAGTTTGCCTTACTATCTTTAACACATCATAAATAACTTTAACAGTTAGAATAATATTTTTGCCTTAACAGAACCAATAAACATTGAAAAATCATTATAAAATCATTGAAAATAAAATCTCAGCTTCCCCAAATTTTTACAGTCTTTTCTCTCATTTCCTTTCTAAAGCTTATTCAATATCTATATTGACTGTACAAATATAGAAATAGCTTGTGAAAAAAAATTTTTTTGAGCCTTACACATCTTTAAGCCATACACTTCATATTTCTCCTTCCTTACACATTTTTAAGCCATACACTTCATATTTCTCCTCCTAAGCTTTTTAGAACCCTGGACAGCAAGAAAGAGTAGGCATTTAGCATGTTTTATGCACCCCAAGATCAAATGGAATTTATTCTTTCATTCTTGGTTTCCTCTGTATATGTCATTCCACGTGACTGATGTTCTGGTTATCCTTCCTTTGCCCCCACCCCTACTCACTAGCAGGATATTGTAGGGATATTGTAAGGAGATCCTCACCGCTTCCTCTCTGCCATGACACAGTTTTTCTGATCCTGTTCGATCAATTATAACTTCTCTCTGGGGCTTTTCCCATGGCTCCAGATACGCTGGTTTTGGACGATACCTTCACCACACCATGTCAGGACAAAAAATTGCAAGGACTTCATGCTGATTCTACTTCCTTTGTGCTTCATCATTACCCTGTTGATTCTTTTAACCCTTGCCTTAAATTATTTTCAGTTAAATTCTTTTGAATGTGCAATCTGTATCTAAATAGAACCCACATTGAGTTATCTGCAATGTTCCTCTCTTTGCCTATCCTGGACCCCTTCATATAATTAAATCTTCTTTTAAGTGTAATTTTAGCCCAATCATTACTTTCTCAGGAAAGTTTTGTCTCACCTCTCAGACTAAATATTTTCACTACTAATGCTCCCATGAAACACTGTAACTTTTCTTATAAAGTTAAAGTATCATATTCCTTTCCATAATTATGTTACTGTCTACCTCATTTAACTCTGTACTCTATGAGAGCTGGGTCCAGGTCTCCCTTGCTCATCTTTCTATTTGCAGGGCCTAGCCATGCCTTCTGGCATATTGTGGGCACTCAAAACATAAGTTGAAAGATAACTGAATAAGCAAATAAATTGCTATTGTCATTCAAGTTAACACATACTGTACTGTTTTCTCTCATATCAGCAACTCCCCAGGCATTATTCCTTCTTTTTGAATTAGTTAACTTGGGCCATTTGCTGACTTCCCTTTGATTATGTTTCAGTACAAGATATTTCTCAAAATGAAATAAAATTATTTTGAGGGAAAAAATAGGTTTAGGCGAGGAAAGAAATCTTTAAAATGATAACTGTACTCATTTGAGTGTGGTAGTTTTGCTGATCAAACTATTTGTCAATATACAAGCATCATTACTTATAATGGCTAAGGGCGAGTCTTGACAAACCTCAAGAAATTTCTGCCACAGAAGACTGATCTGGCTTCCAGATCACTTGACTTTTCCAGATCCTTGTAAAGGTCAGGATGCAATTCCCTGGCAATTCAGGCTTAGCTTAGCTCTACCAAAAGTTTTATATCTGATTTTGAATTTAGCTAGAATGCTCTCTTCCTTTCCCTTTCATTATTCTAACAAGACGAACCTGTTTTTGTCTTGGCCACTCACTTTGCTAAAATTTAAAAATTCAGTAAATTTCTGAACAGGTATCTACATTCACAGCAAACATAGGAAATTCCTGGCGGGAGAAATAGTAATATCAAGTTGCAGATGCTTACGTATTACATTAATTATTAGCATATTCAAAATCGCAGTCCTTATATTGTATTTTATTTCCTCTTCAGTTTCCAAAACACCATTCCTAAATCAATTTTTATACCCAAAGTAATGAGATGATATAGCCTTTCAATAATTATATATTAACATTAAAATAATGTATGTTTTTAGGATAGTAACTATGATTTCTAATGCCAATTTTTATCTTTTCTCAGACTAAACATTGACTAAACAACAAAATTTTAAAAATTAACTTACACACCATCAATACCAGCAACAATAGTTACATACAAGTAATCTCTATATACTAGAACTTATATTCACATTTTTAAAATAAAAATAACAATACCTAGGACTTATTGTGTGTTGGTCATTTTCCATGAATTGAGACAGGTACTTTACATTTTTACTCTCTGTTTTTTGTTAAAAAAATATATAGGAGTTTATCGCCACTTTATAGATACAGGAGTAGAGCTTAGAAAACTTAATTTGTCCAAGACACACAGCAATAGTTAAGATACAGAATTTCCTCAATCCACAGCCTCTTTCTTTCTTTTTCTTTTCTTTTTTTCTTTTTTTTTTTTTTTTTTTTTTTTTTGTGTGTGTGTGTGTGGTATGCGGGCCTCTCACTGTTGTGGCCTCTCCCGTTGCGGAGCACAGGCTCTGGACGTGCAGGCTCAGTGGCCATGGCTCACGGGCCCAGCCACTCCGCGGCATGTGGAATCTTCCCGGACTGGGGCACGAACCCGTGTTCCCTGCATCAGCAGGCGGATTCTCAACCACTGCGCCACCAGGGAAGCCCCACAGCCTCTTTCTTATGCTACCTTAGAAGAGTTTGAAGAGCAGAACAAGAAGGTGACTAGGCAGCACGGAGGCTAAATATGTCCTATAGGTTATAGGCCTGGGCTTCAATCGCATCTCTATCAATACTTTGTAATGTGTTCTTGGATACATTGCTTAAGTGTTGAGACTCAGATTCTTTTGCTGTGGGGTAGGCACAATATAATTTTTTAAATAGATTGCTATGAAAGTGAAATACACACAATAAAGGAAAGGTACCTGGTATGTAGTAAGACCTCAATATGCTAGTTATCTTTATTATTGCTATTATTATTACATACTCCTTTCCCTAACCCATATCATTGAGCTATTAAAAACAGCTGCTGTTCAAATGTCAGAAATTTCCCCCGTAAGATATCTTGGTTTTAGACTAGATGGAGTAAGCACACTTCAACCCAATTCTCCTGTTGATTACAACTAAAATTCTCTAGACAAGATATACAAAGCAACTACCTGAAGACTCTGAAAAGTACAAAAAAAAAAAAAAAAAGATGAATTTTGGCAGGGGAAAACTATGGAAAAGAAACTTATACATGGGTGAGTTTTCCATTTTCTCTTTTTTCTCTTGCAAATTTTCCCCCAAGTGTGGGCCCAGCCACAGAGTTAAGCAGCAGTGGTAGTGCCAATGGCTAAAAACTTAGAGAAACCTTGTCTTTTGGGCCAGATTCAGAGAGATACCATTAGAAATATTCTGTTGATGGTTTTATAATTCATATACACAATGGCTACTGTTTTAATTCATTTATTAACTTTGGGATTCCTCAGATTAACACAGTTCATAACCATTTTTGTTTCCTGTTATTTATTTTAAAGCAATTGACTACAGTGTGTGTGGGAATACTGGAGTGTGCAACTGCCCTATAAAGGAATTTCCCATTGTTTTAAAGTCATCAAAAGAAACTATCATCATCATTATCATAAAATGTGCTTGTGTATTATTATATTATAGGCCTTGATCTAAGCACTTCAGAAATTTTAACTCACTGAATTCACACAAAAGGAAGTAAGTTTTATTATTTTCCCCAATTTACAGAAGACAAAACACAGACATAGAGAAGTTAATTTAGTTGCTCAGTGTAACCCAGGTAAGTACATGGTGAATGAAGCCAAGATTCAGAACTGCATTTGGAATCCAGAGTTCATCATCTTATCTACTACACCAGATTGACTTAGGACAAGTCCTGAGGTGAAGTCCAGTGTAGCTAAAATGCATTTGTTCTGCCCCTAACATCAGTGTGATCTCAGACACATTAAGTGACCACTCTCAGCCAAGTTTCATTTTCTATAAAGTGTGAGATTGAACTGCAGCACAATTGATGGCTTTTACAGCTATTCCTTTTACTTCTATGATTCAGTTTACTGTGTATTGAAAGTTTCTTATGAGCAGGTCATGGTACATATACCTTATCCACTTTCTCTTGCAAATGAGTTGTTAAGCACTTAGTAAATATTTCTTTTCTCAGAACCAGGGGGATGAAATATATGGTAAGTACACAGAAATCTTGATGATCCTCACTTATCCAATGATGAAATTATGTAGTTGATCTAATGGAATAAGAAAACAGATCTGACTCCCCCTCAATACTATCCTCTCCATCATTCTATCAACTATGATTGGAGAAACCCTCATTATATTTTGTAACACATGTGTATACACACATACTGAAAACACACATGCATACAAACATAAACATAGAAAACTCTAAAAAAAGACATACAAATTAAATCAGTTTATGGAAGATATCTATAGTTAAGGGTATTATATCAATAGATACTTTTTTTTTTCTGATGGCACCCCTTAGGAGTCTTTTCAGTGGCAGACCAACTACCAAATAAGAGTGGTTTTAATTGAGGTGGAGTTGGAAACATATGACTCAAAAGTTCCACTTAATGTGGAGAGTATAGTTTATTAGTCTCTTAAGTCCTGTCAATCATGTGTATGAATAAATAAAACCCATCTCAACTTTGTACAAATTAGAAAAAGGTGCTCTTTTGGTAAAATGACTTCACAACATAGTATATGGATTGGCAAACAGATGGTGATTGACATTTTATTCCCTAAGTCCACTAAGCCAACCACTTTTGTGCAGGGTGAGTACTGTACCACCACATTTGACAGCCCTAATCAATATTAAAGAGCAGGCTGTTACATTGTCCCCAATATCAAAAGTTGTTTTTTCAAAAGGATAAATTCAAAAGTGAATGGAGTAGCAGCAAATGGGTATCCATCCGCGACTTCAATTGATAAAGACCAATTCCTGTGATATACAAGTGACATGCAAAGGTCGGTTAGGTCTTATCTATTTCCCCAAAGAAGTCAAAGCCAAGCAGAGCCATGCATGACCTGAACCATTTGCTACCATCTGAGAAGAATTACAGAATGTTGGAGTGGGAAAATTGCTTAGAGATATTCATATGTACTCCTTTGTTAAATAGCAGATGAAGGAAATTGAACCTAAATGTGTTTGGAGACTTTCCTAAGATCAGTGATGTCACAAAGGCCTTGCAAATGATTGACCCAAGTCTCAGTTATTGTAGAGAATACATGGAGAATATAAATTATAGAAACATGAGTAAATTTAGCATCACAAATTTTTCCCCTTTTGTGTCAGCAGAAATCATTTTTTTCTGCAAACAAAAGATACTGCAAATGTGGCTAATGGCTCCATTCATTGATAGATTCATTCAATACATATTTAGTAAGTGCTTACCAGCCCATTCAATTGGCTTTTAATGGTATAGACGTCACTTTAGGATAGAGACATCGCCACCTAAGACCGATCATGTTGATTATACAATATGTCTTCTGCCAACACAATAGAGTTATCTATTGAGTACAATGGGCTAATAGATGCCTATTCATCTTATGTTCCCATTCTTTTTTCCCTTTCTTCACAATATAGCAATGCAAACTAGAACATCTTGTCTCTCATATATCAGATATTTCACATTCATCATTTTCTGTTCCTCCCTCAGAGTCAAAATTGACAACTATTTTTCTGTATCTAGACCCAGGGAATTCTAACTATTAGTGTCCTTTCTAAAGCACAATGCCATCTCCTAGGAGTCAGATCTTTATTATTACAACAATTACATTTTTCTAGTAGCTATGCTAACCTAAAGCATACTTGAAGAGAGACTGTAAGTGGAAAAAGGTATTTTGTCCATGATGTTCCTCTTTATTCAGGCTTCATCAAGAGGCTTCTTTCTCTCAGAATACTTTTCATTTCCTATCCTACTTTTCAGTTCCTAAAAATAAAATGATTATTTTTGAGCTGTGGGTGGAAAAACTAATCTTTAGCATATGGTCTCATCACAGATTGTGACAGTATTACTTCTCAGAAACAACCAAGGCGCAGTAATTACTCCTTCTATGAGTTTGATTATCTCTAGGGAACCAGAATGAAGGAAAATTTGAAATTTCTATTGGCAGTAAGCAAGGGTGCTAGAGTGATCAGAAACTTTAGTTTTTCAAAGTTTAATCCTTAGTTCAATGGTAATCTCTCATTGAGTTACATATTGTCCTGTTCTTTTTATCAGGGTCAGGAATCTTTGCTGATTAAGTGCTAGACTGACACTCCTGCAGACAGAAAGTCTTCCTGTCTCCTCTTGCCTCTGCCATCGTCAAGTGCCGGTCTGTACTATGTGAAGATATCCAGTAATGGATTGCTAGGGAACTACTTACATGTGTATGATATGCATTTTTAGAGGAACTGCCATTTCAAGTAAATTTATTCAGAAAATAGATCTATTGCTCAACCATATTGTTGACAAATATTAACTGAAATTACAAATTTAAGGAAATACCAGGCACAAATTTCATGGTGATATGAAATAGGATTTATTATTTAAAATACTGATATATAGAAACTCGTCAGTTCAGATGATTCAGAGTCATCTGGGATTAGCAAGATTATCCATCCTGAGTGAAGCATCCTGAGTTTCATCAGAAGTCATAGTGGTGGGTGATAATGTTGAGGTAAGTGAGTAATATATATTATACATAAACTTCTCTAATCATGCCAGTTTCTGTTACGTTCAAGACATTAATCATCCTAAATATATCCACAGTCCACCTCATCTGAGCCTAATATAGTTTATCAACCTCAGAAATTATATATCTATATGATATCATATATGTCAGAATTGAGAGGTACAGAATACAAACATAGTCAAATTCTTGATATTCAGGCTAGTTTCCTATATGTCCCCATTCATTTGTTTTTTTATTTGTGCTTTCCAGCATTTTGATAGGAAATCCTGACTCTGCACCAGGTAACTTGGTAAGGGTTATAATATGTCTTCCTTATGATTAACAACAAACTAAACATTAACTGGACTTCTAGGAAATTGGTGGTTGTGTCCATTGTTTGGCATTATATTTACCTTAAGCACCAACCAGATTTTCTCCATCACTCTGCACAGTATGTGATTTGCTCATCTCCATAAATTCCTTAGATATTTTCCAGCTTTATTGTCTTTGTTTATTCTTCCTCTGGGTTAAAAGTAGTTGCTTATCACCTCCCTGAATAAACCCCACATTTATCTTCTTCAGATGTACCCTTCTCCAATTCTCACCAAGTAGACATGATCTTTCTTGCACTCTGAAATATCAGGGAAATTTTGTCTCTCATTTGACTTTTATTACTCTCTTTTTTGATATGCAGCATATTATGAATTTTTCTTTATGACACTTTTCTCTTTCCTCACAATATATTGTATCCTACTCAGGATGTAGCATCATGTCTGCTGTGCTTAATATGTTCTAAATATATACATGAATATATATACATTTATATGTATTTATTCTTTTCATTTATTTATGGATAAATATGATGTCCTTGTGTTTGAGTGTCTGACAAACCTGGGACTGACTCCTCATAAAATTTCACTATTTTTGTCAGAATGAAATGGAACATTATGAACACCAAGAGACAGACCCAAAGGCTCTTCATGTTTACTTCTTATCAAATGCAATGGCCAAAAAATGCACATAGATTACTTGTACTGTTCTCATTCATGTGCCTGAAAATGATAATCATCAACTGTCAGATGAAAAGTCTTGTTCTTGCAAACTGGCTTTGTTTCCTCAGTAATTGTGTGTGGATGATGGAAGAGACTCAAAATGTATTCTTTAACTCTCTTTAGGCTCCACCAGGAAGCTCTTTAATCCAAGAAAGTTGGTCCCATACCATACATGAATTTCCCTATAAAATGGATTTATAGAGAAATTCTCCTTCAACGACATTTTGACTTTTATGGAAAACAATGGGACAGACTATATATATGTATGAGACATACATAAAAAAATAGAAAGAGTTTTCATAAACAAGAAAAACTTTAAAGGAACTAGTTGGTATTATCCAATTTCTCTCAGTGCAGTCATAGAAAGGACACAACCTTGGTTAAATTCAATAGTAGTTATCAGTATCTTCGTTTATGAGGACCTGTTGCTAAATGGCATTGCTACAAATTCTCAAAGTCCCTTTGTGGATTTTCTGGGTGATCCCCAGTAATAAGTTATAATCCATAAGACTAATATCTACCAATTCAGCTTAGAATTTAATGGCTCTAGATAAATTTGTCTAAGAAATTGATGTTTCTAAGAATATTATAGAGGTATTTGATACATAATCATCTGAGATGTCTATATAAAACACAACTTTCTAAAATCCATAACAGGTATTGGTACAGCATCAGCATCTCTGGAGTCAAGACTTGGAATTCCACCTATTTAACAGGCTACCCTCTGATGGTTTGAAGATCACTACTCTAATACCAATTTAATTAAAACACAAATTTTGATGCTCAATTAAATGATCATTTACCTGAAATTTGATCACCATTATTAAATGCTTTTCTACATTTTAGCATGCTAATAATCTTACAACCTTAATGGTATAAGCCTCTTTCTTTTTTAAGACTTTACTTTTTAGAGCAGTTTTAGGTTTACAATAAAATTGAGAGGAAGGTACAGAGATTTTTCTGTATAACTTCTGCTCCCACATGTGCACAGACTCCCTCATTATCAATATCATTCACTAGAATGGTGTATTTTTTCCAAGGAAAAACCCAAATTGACATATCATAATTACCAAATGTTCATAGTCTACCTTATTGTACACTCTTGGTATTCTACATTCTACAGATCTGGACAAATGTATAATGACATGCATCCATTATTATGATGTAATACATTCCATCACTCATACCATTATTATAGTATCATACATTCACTCCACTAAAAAGCCTTGGTCTCTATCTTTCCCACTTATTACCCTTAGCAACCATTGATCTTTCTATTGTCTTCATAGTTTTGCCTTTTCCAGAATGTCATACAGTCGGAATCATACAGAATGTAACCTTCTCAGATTGGTTTCTTTCACTTAGTATATGCATGTTAGGTATAGGTTTTTTATAGATAGTCTTTGTAAAGTGGAGGAAGTTCTCCTTTATTCCTAGTTTACTGAGTTTTTATCATGAATGGGTGTTGGATTTTGTCAAATACTTTTTCTGCATCAACTGATAATGATCATGTGATTTTTTTTTCTTTTTTGGTCACCTGATGTGATGGATTACATTAATTGATTTTCAAATGTTGAACTAGCCATGCATACCCAGGATCAATCCCTCTCGGTTGTTGTGCATAATCATTTTTATCTTTTGGGGTTCAACTTGCTAATATTTTGTTGAATATTTTTGCAGCTATGTTTATGAGAGATACTGATCTATAGTTTTATTTTCTTGCAAGGTTGTTGTCTGATTTTGTGTTACTGTAACACTAGCCTCACAGTTGAGTCAGGAAGTATTTCTTTTGTTTCTATCCTCTAAGAAATATTGTAGAGAATTGGTATTATTTATTTCCTAAATATTTGGTAGAATTCGTCAGTGAACCTACCTGGGCTTGGTGTTTTCTGTTTGGAAGCTATTATTTATTTATTCAATTTCTTGAATAGATATAGGCTTGTTCAGACTTTCTACTTCTCCCTATGTGAGTTTTGGTAGTTTGTGTATTTCAAGAAATTGGGCCATTTCACCTAGGTTATCAAATTTGTGGGCATAGAGTTTGTTACAGTATCCCTTTATTTATCCTTTTAATTTCCATAGAGCTATAATAATGTCTCTCCTTTTATTTCTGATATTATTAATTTGTGTTCTCTCCCTTTTTTTCTTAGGTTAGCTAGAGGCTTATCAATTTCACTGATCTTTTCAAAGAATCAGGCTTTGGTTTCATTGATTTTCTGTATTAATTTTCTTTTTTCAATTTCATTGATTTATGTTCAAACTCTTTTTTCAAGCCTCATCTTCCTTATCTCTAAAATAATATAATACATGAAAAGCACGTACGTAGCAGTGCCTGGCATGTAATAAACAATGATAAATGTTAGTTATTGTTATTATTATCCAGCCTTGTTAAGAAGAACACAGTGCTCTGAGGTATTTCAGAAATTAATTTTCCCTCTTCCTCCTGAGAGAAGCAGGAAGGGATTTTTCTTGGATATTTACCGTGAGAATCTGGTCCAGCTCCTGGAGGTAAATCTCACAATATTGTAAGGACCTCCTAATGATTGCATCCCCCTGGAGTTTTTAACACTCAGAGTGTTAGCACTGAGATTCCAGCAATTAGTCAATTACAGTTAGATTTTCCTAGCTCCACACTTGTTCCCATAGGGGATACAGTTCTGAAGCTCTGCTCTGGTAAGCCATGACTCCCTGTATTTGTCTGCTTGTCTTTCCAATCTTAGGGCCAGGAGTTTCACCTGCGTCCTCCCCTCTCTTATGTATCCAAGTAATGTTGTTGATTTTTCAGTCTGCTCAGCTTTTTTACTTGTTGTTAGGACAGAGTGGCAACTTCCAAGCTTTTTATATGCAAGATCGGGAACCAGAAGTCATTACAAGCATTTAAAATTCATTTTTGAGGTCATTTCTAAAAAAAATACTTCTTTCAAAGTACTTCTACCAAATTATGTGTTACAAGCAATTAATTCAATCAAATTTATAACACTCCTTAAAATTTAAACAACTTAACTATTTTACCACTGTTACTTTTTTTCCTAGTGGTTAGAATCCCTTTATCTGACTGTTAATCAAATTTGTACATATAACAGCTTTCTTTTCAGTGAAGAATTGGTATTTTGGTGAAACGAAAGGTGAGATGAATCAGTCAGAACTCTACTTAAACCTGCTGCATTTAGTTTTCAAAACCTGTAACTGATTAGATAATAGTGAATTTATAGATACAAGATGATCAAACTAATGCTATTAGCAGATGCCACAGAGGCAAAAGATAATCAATAGCAAACATTATCATTTGGTGTCCCAGCCACAGATCATCTCCATATTTTCCTCAAGGTTCTGCTATTTTTTCTGCATCAGAAGATGCCACTACTCTCTCTCTGATTTCTCCATTCACACCTCATTCTGCATTTTTCCTTTTCACTGTGACTGTCACTAAGAGTTTCACAACTGTATGCAACTTACATCGTTAAATCAAAGGCCAGGGCAACAGTGTGGCCTTCAGTGTAAAACTGTCATCTCTATAATGTATGACAAACGGGCTAAAAGGTCTGTAGTCTTCAATGAAGATTTAAAAAAATAAGGAAACAAAAAGACAACCACAGTAATACAAACCAATTCTATCTTGCACAAAATACTGCACATGTATAAATAATTATTAAAATCATCATAATGATGATATAAATAATAATAACGAGAAGGAGTGGGAGGCTTGTCTCCTCAGTGAACTAGATACAAAATGATAAAATGGAGCAAAATCAATCCAATGATAATTAACTTACAAGGGAATTGGTTATGAGGTAAAATAGCCATTCAAAAATTATGTGAGAGTCTAGATCGCATAGATTGATCAAGCTGTTAAACCAGATTATTACATTGGTTTTGAATTCTGACCCTAGTTCACAATTACTGGCCCAGCTTTCTTCTGATTTCCATTTGCATGGAATATCTTTTTATATCTTTTTCCATCCCCTCACTTTCAGTCTGTAAGTGTCCCTAGGTCTGAAGTGGGTCTCTTGTAGACAGCATTTATATGGGTCCTGTTTTTGTATCCATTCAGCCAGGCTGTGTCTTTTGGTGGGAGCATTTAATCCATTTACATTTAAGGAAATTATTGATATGTATGTTCCTATTACCATTTACTTAATTGTTTCAGGTTGTTCTTGTAGGTCTTTTCCTTCTCTTATGTTTCTTGCTTAGAGAAGTTCCTTTAGCATTTGTTGTAAAGCTGGTTTGGTGGTGCTGAACTCTCTCAGCTTTTGCTTGTCTGTAAAGGTTTTAATTTCTCCATCGAATCTGAATGAGATCCCTGCTGGGTAGAGTAATCTTGGTTGTAGTTTTTTTTCCTTCATCACTTTAAATATGTCCTGCCGCTCCCTTCTGGCTTGTAGAGTTTCTGCTGAAAGATCAGATGTTAACCTTATGGGGATTCCCTTGTGTGTTGTTTGTTGTTTTTCCTTTGCTGCTTTTAATATGTTTTCTTTGTATTTGACTTTTGACAGTTTGATTATTATGTGTCTTGGCATGTTTATCCTTGGGTTTATCCTGTATGGGACTCTCTGTGCTTCCTGGACTTGATTGACTATTTCCTTTCCTATATTAGGGAAGTTTTCAACTATAATCTCTTCAAATATTTTCTCAGTCCCTTTCTTTTTCTCTTCTTCTTCTTGGACCCCTATGATTTGAATGTTGGTGCGTTTAATGTTGTCCCAGAGGTCTCTGAGACTGTCCTCAGTTCTTTTCATTGTTTTTTTCTATCTTCTGCTCTGCAGTAGTTATTTCCACTATTTTATCTTCCAGGTCACTTATCCGTCCTTCTGCCTCAGTTATTCTGCTATTGATCCCATCTAGAGTATTTTTCATTTCATTTATTGTGTTGCTCATCGTTGCTTGCTTCCTCTTTATTTCTTCTAGGTCCTTGTTAACTGTTTCTTGCAATTTGTCTATTCTATTTCCAAGATTTTGAATCATCTTTATTATCATTATTCTGAATTCTTTTTCAGGTAGACTGCCTATTTCCTCTTCATTTGTTAAGTCTGGTGTGTTTTTATCTTGGTCCTTCATCTGCTGTGTGTTTTTCTGTCTTCTCATTTTGCTCATCTTACTGTGTTTGGGGTCTGCTTTTTGCAGGCTGCAGGTTCGTAGTTCCTGCTGTTTTTGGTGGCTGTCCCCAGTGGCTGAGGTTGGTTGAGTGGGTTGAGTAGGTTTCCTGGTTGGGGGGACTAGTGCCTCTGCTCTGGTGGATGAGGCTGGATCTTGTCTTTCTGGTGGGCAGGTCCACGTCTGGTGGTGTGTTTGGGGATGTTGGTAGCCTTATTATGATTTTAGGCAGCCTCTCTGCTAATGGATGGGGCTGTAGACCTGTCTTGCTCTTTGTTGGGCATAGGGTGTCCAGCACTGTTCGTTGCTGGTCCTTGAGTGAAGCTGGGTCTTGGTGTTGAGATGGAGATCTCTGGGAGATTTTCGCCATTTGATATTGCGTGGAGCTGGGAGGTCTCTTGTGGACCAGTGTCCTGAGGTTGGTTCTCCCACCTCAGAGACACAGCCCTGACACCTGGCTGGAGTGCCACGAGCCTTTAATCCACATGGCTCAAAATAAAAGTGAGAAAAAATAGAAAGGAAAGAAAGGAAGGAAGGAAGGAGGGAGGGAGGGAGGGAAGGAAGGAAGGAAGAAAGGAAGGGAGAGAGGAAGAAAGGAAGGGAGGGAGGAAGGAAGGAAGGAGGAGAGAAAGGAAGAGAAGAAGGAAGGGAGGAAGAAAGGGAGGAAGGAAGGGAGGAAAGAAGGGAGGAAGGAAGGGAGGAAGAAAGGAAGGAAGGAGGGAAGTAGAGAAGAAAGGAGGGAAGAAAGGAAGAAAGAAAGGGAGAAGACAAAATAAAGTAGGATAAAATATAGTTATTAAAATAAAAAATAATTAAGAAGAAAAATTTCTATTAAAAAAAACCAAAAGGGCTTCCCTGGTGGCGCAGTGGTTGAGAGCCCACCTGCCGATGCAGGGGATGCGGGTTCGTGCCCCAGTCCGGGAGGATCCCACGTGCCGTGGAGCGGCTGGGCCCGTGAGCCATGGCCGCTGAGCCTGCGCGTCCGGAGCCTGTGCTCCGCAACTGGAGGGGCCACAACAGTGAGAGGCCTACGTACCACCAAAAACAAACAAACAAAAAAACAAAAAAACAAAAATAAAACCCCAAAACAGGTCGGTCTAACCCTAGGACAAATGGTGAAAACAAAGCTATACAGACAAAATCTCACACAGCAGCACACACACACTCACAAAAAGAAAAAAGGGGGGAAATAATAGTATATCTTGCTCCCAAAGTCCACCTCCTCAACTTGGGATATTTCGCTGTCTAGTCAGGTTTTCCACAGATGCAGGGCACTTCAAGTTGACTGTGGAGCTTTAATTCGCTGCTTTTGAGGCTGATGGGAGAGACCTCCCCCTCTCCTCTTTGTTCGCACAGCTCCTGGGGTTCAGCTTTGGACTTGGCCATGCCTCTGCGTGTAGGTCGTCCGAGGGCGTCTGCCCTTCGCTCAGACAGGACGGGGTTATAGGAGCAGCTGATTCGGCGTGCTGGCACACGCCGGGGGGAGGGAGGGGCACGGATGCGGGGCGAGCCTGCGACGTCAGAGGCCGGTGTGACGCTGCACCGGCCCGAGGCGCACCGCGCGTTTTCCCGGGGAAGCTGTCCCTGGATCACGGGGCCCTGGCAGTGGCGGGCTGCACGGGCTCCCAGGAGGGGCGGTATGGAGAGTGACCTGTGCTCGCACACAGGCCTCTTGGTGGCAGCAGCAGCAACCCTAGCGTCCCACACCCGTCTCTGTTGTCCGTGCCGACAGCCGTGTTGCGCCCGTTTCTGGAGCTCTTTTACGCGGTGCCCTTAATCCCCTCTCCTCGCGCCCCAGGAAGCAAAGAGGCCAGAAAAAGGCTCCTGCCTCTTCGGCAGCTCCGCACCCGTTTCTGGAGCTCCATTACGCGGTGTGCTTAATCCCCTCTCCTCGAGCCCCAGGGAGCAAAGAGGCAAGAAAAAGTCTCTTGTCTCTTCAGTAGCTCTGCGCCCGTTTCTGGGGCTCCTTTAAGCGGCGCACTTAATCCCCTCTCCTCGCGCCCAGGCAGCAAAGAGGGAGGAAAAGGTCTCTTGCCTCTTCGGCAGCTCCAGACTTCTCCCGAACTCCCTCCCGGCCAGCCGTGGCGCACTAACACCTTCAGGCTGTTTTCACTCTGCCAACTCCAGACTTTTCCCTGGGATCCGACTGAAGCCCGAGCTTCAGCTCCCAGCCCCGCCCGCCCCGGCGGGTGAGCAGACAAGCCTCTTGGGCTGGTGAGTGCTGGTCGGCACCGATCCTCTGTGGGATCTCTCCGTTTTGCCCTCCGCACCCTGTTGCTGCGCTCTCCTCCGCGGCTCTGTAGCTTCCCCCCTCCACCACCCGCAGTCTCCGCCCGCGAAGGGGCTTCTAGTGTGTGGGAACCTTTCCTCCTTCACGGCTCCCTCCCACTGGTGCAGGTCCCGTCCCTATTCTTTGATTCTGTTTATTCTTTTTTCTTTTACCCTACCCAGGTACGTGGGGAGTTTCTTGCCTTTTGGGAGGTCTGAGGTCTTCTGCCAGCGTTCGGTGGGTGTTCTATAGGAGAAGTTCCACGTGTAGATGTATTTCTGATGTATCTGTGAGGAGGAAGGTTATGCCCGCGTCTTACTCTTCCGCCATCTTCTCGCCTCCCCACAAATTTAAATTGAGGTTCAGAGACTAACATATATTTATACATGCATAATTGTTTATCTAGTATAAAGTGTGCATATAAATTCAGCTAAATATGGAGGAAAGTATTAAATCCTTAGACTCTTAAAGAGCATTTTAACTATTCCTCAAACGTCCCTCTTTAATGAGTTAATAAAATAGTAAACGTCATCTCAGCAATTTCTTAGTCACCAAGAGCAAAAATTCGTAGAACAATTTGTCTACACCTCTCCTTCATTTTCCAACCAAGGTCACACAAGCAAAAATATTGAAATTAGTAAAACTCTTCCATTAGTTTTTTTTTTAAGGAATACTTACTTTTAGTACTAAAAATCTTCGTTTCCTTTTTAACATCTTGTTAACTAACTACAGTTTCTAACAAACCACTGTTTTTTTTGCATGTAATTCCTAGTTTCATGAGTCAGCTAGGGCCACCAAATTATAATTTAGTGACAGATGGTTTTCTAAGGACACAAAATAGATTCAAATTAAGCATAGCAATGAGAGGGCTTTTCTAAAGTTAGAGGAGGCATAATACACTGCAGACACCAATGCGTTGTTCGAATGTACTATAATTAAACCTGAGGTAAGGCAGGGGAAATACAAAATATAGGGAAAGGATCATACAGTAGTTCCCTCTTATCCGTGGTTTACGCTACCCTTGGTTTCAGTTACCTGCGGTCAACCGTGGTCTGCAAACATTAAACGGAAAACTCCAGAAATAAGCAGTTCAAACGTTTTAAACTGCACCCGCTCTGAGCGGCGTGATGAAATCTCGCGGGGTCTCGCAGGACTCCGTCCTGCTACGGAAGTGAACCGTCCTTTTGTCCAGCACTTCCTGCCATCAGCTTAGTCACTACGGGTTGTCTAGGTCATCACATTGACTGTTGCGGTAACGCTGTGCATGTGTTCGAGTAACTACTTCATAAGGGCGCAAAGCACACGGGTGGAGATGCTGGCAATTCAGATACGCCCAAGAGAGGCCGTTGAGTGCTTCCTTTAAGTGAGAAGGTGTAAGTTCGTGACTTACCAAGGAAAGGAACAAAAACCTTATGCTGCAGTTGCTAAAATCTACGGTAAGAACAAGTCTTCTGTCCTTGAAATTGTGAGAAAGGAAAAAGAAATGTGTGCTAGTTTTGCGGTCTTAACTTTCAAACTGCAAAAGTTATGGCCACAGTGCATAAGTACTTAAGATAGAAAAGGCAGGATATTTGTACAAGATACATTGAGAGAGAAGGCCAGAGAGAGAGAGAGAGGGAGACACCACACTCACGTAACTTTTATTATAATATATTGTTATAACTGTTCTATTTTATGATTGGTTATTGTTAATCTCTCACTGTGCCTAATTTATAAATTAAACTTTATCAGAGGTATGCATTTATAAGAAAAAGCAGTATATATAGGGTTTTGTACTATCCACGGTTTCAGTTATCCACTGCGCATCTTGCAAAGTATCCCCCTCAGAGAGGGGTGGACTACTGTAGTCACATTATGAATTTTAATAGACAGAAGCATAACTTATAAAGAGAAATCACTTTAGAAAAGAAATATATTTACATTTGTCATTTAGTATGTGGTGATTTTTCAGCTATTTATTATGTATTGCATTAAGGGCATCAGGAAAGAAACCATCACATGTAATTTATCAGTATATAAAAGAGAAATCAAAATGGTTTTGTGTGATAGGTTTAGTATCTTTAAAATCTCGTGTAAAGTGTTTACAAATGTCACAAGATTGGAGGCTGCTGAAATGGAAGATAAAATATCATTATTATACTTTGGAAGGAGTAACTCAATAACATATTATAAATGCTAGTTTCTCTGAGTCCTGAAAATGTTTCCAAACTTCCCAAAGACTGTTTTTTTGAAATCACACTATGAATCATCTTTGTATTTAAAGGACTAACTTCAAATAATATGTTATGACAGTAACTCTTAAATGTAGAAACATAAGCGATAAGAAGACAAACTCATCATTATATCTAAGATCTAAAGCCAAGAAACATGTGGGAATATATTCTTAACATCCTTATCAGCTGTCTGTTTGGGCCTTCCGATTTTGAAAGATCCACTTCCAAGTAAAATGCATTTCTGTTTATTCATTTGTTTATGGTTATAGAAAACTTTCATCTAAAGATGGCTTCTTGAGAAGTAAATGTCTAGAAATAAATGACTATGATTATATGATCGTGTACCCTGAATATCTAAGAAAAATAACTGAAATTTTTAGAAGAGAAAATTCAGAAAAGGTAAATAAATATATCTTTGTAGAAAAAAATAATATTATTTTATAAAATAACAAACAAAATGTAATAAAAATTATACTAGTGATAGCCACAAAAACATAAAATACATAAAAATAAACCTTAAAATGTAATATGAAATTCTTGCATTAGACATTAGAAAATCTGACTGGAAACGAGATATCTAGATGAAATACAATTACGTAGTGATATATTTCTGGAAAGATTCACTATTGTTTAGATGTCTACTCACAGATAAATGAAGAATATTTTGAAGGCAACAGGATTTTTTTTCCACTTAAACTGGTGTGTCTGCGGTATTATTTATTTATTTACCTGCTGAAGTCCCTGTGGTGTGTTTGTGGATGTAGAATGTATCAATTTTGTACTTCCAAGAAAGGGTCTTCCCCACTGGAGACTAAAGTCTTAGAAGCTCCTTTAAGGTAAAGAGAGCAAATTTCCAGGTCAAAACAAGACTCATGACTGCAAGATACTCTGGCTATTGGGGAAATTATACCAATTCAAAAAATTTTTTGAGGACTCACTCTTGACACAGAATGCTTCTACCCAAATTCCTAGTCATATAGGTCTGGTCATTAGGAAAAAAATGAATAAATTTGCATAAGGTGACAAACTCCAAGAAAGTAAATAGTTAAAACCCTGGTACCTTCCCTTTGGTGGTTCACTATAATAAGGAATCCTCAGGTTGATTAGAAAAGTTCTGATTGAGGTCCATTGGCAAGAAGTCACCAAGGGCTGCTCACTATGAGAAGAGTAATCCAGACACAACAGGATCTCAGGGGTATGTGGGAAGATGGTTAGCTCCAGGAATATGTCACGCTGAATCTGAAAGTTGCTGTGGATTAAGATACCTGATACGGTCTTGTGTTCTGGGGAAAATGTATGAGAAGTTATCTGTGAATTAAAAGAACTGAAACCTTGGAAAAATGCTCAAAAGACAAGGTTTATAACATGTTAAAGCCACTTTGGCTTTGGTTTTAAAAGATCATATCCTACTACCATCTGCAGAACTATTTCTATTGAACTCTAAGATACCTCAAGTTCTATATTGAAATTTCTTTCTATGAAATGAATTAATATTTATTTTAAGGGTACTTTTCAGGATATTATTTATTTATGCTATTCTGTAGCTTCTTCATGAGCTTTCATGGGAGAATAGGTATCCATAATATTTATATTTCTCCTTGACAGTTAATTAGCCTTTATCTTCTTAGGCTTTGTATATTTCCTGAATGACCAAATTTTTGGTCATTTTACACTTTGGCCCTTGGAAAATTTTTACACTTTGGCCCTTGGAAAATTTATTGCTAAATCTGTAGTTACAAGGCAAATGTTTAGAAGATCATGGTATGTATATTTATGTTTCTCTTTTCCTTTCTCTACCTTTAATATATGCTAGTTGGTGGGGTTTGATGTACCTTTGAAAATCACCTTAAATCCTTCTGTATTTCTGGTTAAATATTAGAGACCAGACTCTGGCATTGATCACCACTTCCTCCTAACATTTGATAAAAACGGTGGTAAAGAGTATAAAGATAGCCCTCGACCTTGTGAGTTTATTCTCTGCTATTTAATGTGATTTTGACAGGACAGAGAGATAAATTCATACATTCAGTTTGCCTCATTTACACAAGTCAGCACACATTTTAAAAAATGATAGGCTATAACTTATTCATTGAACTTTAATTGCAATAAAGGAATTATCACATAAAATTGGAAATAGCAACCAGTAGTAGTAATTTTAGCAACTATTTGTCTCCTGGGTGCCAAGTACTCTGCTTTGCATTTTAACATATATTGACCCCAATCCCCATAACAACACAGTATATAGGTAGTAATATTGCTTTCATTACTTGTGTTTATTATTAGATAAGTCATTTATGGAAACATTTTTTAATATAAAAATTATATTAAGACACAGATATACAGGACAGAACTCAAATATCACTTCAGTGTCTTCATTTCTACCTTCCTCCCTGGAGATGCTGCCACCCCACAGAATCACATTAAAGAAGCAACCTGTTATTAACTACAGTGCTCCAGATGTGCATCTTGATAATGCAGGTTGGTGCTGTTCACAGTCTCTGCTGAAGTCCCCTTCATCCCCAAAAGTAATTTTTTATATTCACATCTGTTAACTGAAACTAAACTTCCCCTAGTGAGTAAGGACTATTCAAAAGGATGCATTAGCAAATTTTTCTTAGGTAGAATCTCTACTATTAGCTGTAGGTCCTTTGTTCATTTGCTGCTTTAACTTTGCTGTTGCTATTTTCCCCTTTAATTATACAGAAGACTGACAGAAAATGTGTAATATTTCCTATGGATTAGACAGAGAGCTATAGTAACATGAGTGAAAAAGAACAGAAATTGCCCCTACCGAACACTTACACATGATTAAGTATCGCACATTTGGATAGATGATTGCACAAGAAAATTGTTGCTTGCCTGTCCTGGAGGCTGCTTAAGAATATAATTACCCATTCGGCACTCAGGGTTGTGTTTTTTTTCACAACTCAGACATTACTAAATGCATATTTCCACTTCACAAACTTATTGAAGTGTCCTGTTTTAGCACCTGCATTAGAAAACATTCCTGCTCATGTAAACTCCTATTTATGATAACTTTTCTCTTAGTGTTTAATATTACAAGAACTTATCCGAGTAATTTTTTTTTTTTTTTTTTTTTTTTTGCGGTATGCGGGCCTCTCACTCTTGTGGCCTCTCCCGTTGCGGAGCACAGGCTCCGGACGCGCAGGCCCAGCGGCCATGGCTCACGGGCTTAGTTGCTCCGCGGCATGTGGGATCTTCCCGGACCAGGGCACGAACCCGTGTCTCCTGCATCGGCAGGCGGATTCTCAACCACTGCGCCACCAGGGAAGCCCCCGAGTAATTTTTAAAATAAAATTTTCTTCCAAAAAACACTAAGAAACCTTATCTTTTCTCTACAATTAATCGTGTTAAATTTTACAGATAAAATGCATGTTCGTAAATAAGAAAACAGTACATCTGACCCTTCCATACTTGAACCAAGTATTTCAAGGAGGATGGTGCAAATTACATTACCTCTCTAATTTCATTTAGAACCTTAGCAGAAACTCTATGTATGGTGTCAGTACACTGAGGAAAGCAATGTAGATAGCTTTGTTACAGAGTGCCATTTGAAATTTGATGTAAAATATTCTTCAGCAACGGTCAGAAAATACATAAATATGTTAGGTGTTATAGGCTGAATTGTTTTCCTCCCCAAATTTTTATGTTGAAGTTCTAAACCCTGGTACCTTAGAATGTGACTATATTTGGAGATAGGGTCTTATAGAGGTAATTAAGGTAAAATCAGGTGATATGGGTGAGGCCTAATCCAATATGACTGGTGTCCTTATAGTAAGAGGAGATTAGGACACAGAAAGAAAGGAAGACCATATGAAGACACAGGGGGAAGACAGCTGTCTACAAGCCAACGAGAGAGACCCACAGAAGAAACCAACCCTGCTGACACCTTGATATTGGAATTCTAGCCTCCAAAACTGTGAGGAAATAAATTTATGTTGCTTAAGCTTCCCAGTTCATGGTATCTTGTTATGGCTGCCCTAGCAAACTAATATACTAGGCATTAAGGTAAACATGAGTACGAGTTACTAGAGAGAAAACAAAAACTAAAAATAATGCAAAGGTCACTGGTCAGTAATCGGGTATATGTTTGTAATCACATGAATTAATAATATAAAAATAAAATGGTAATGAATTTGAGACAGACTATGCAATTGATGTGGAATTCCTTATTTGATATGTCTAAATTTCAAATCTACAGAGATTTCCAGGGGCCAATTTATGCATGCATTAGCTTTGTTAAATTACTTATGAGATGCACAACATAATAAGGGACTTCTTGGATAAATAAATATTATTTGTATAATTATAGGGTTAGAAGAGACTTTGAGTCAATTTGGAGCTTTTTCCTTTGACCGAAACTGAATGGAGTATGCTTTCCAATTCACTCATGTGAAAATGGTTGTCTCTGTAACTTGTGGACATGATTGCCTGTCTTCCCAATAGTAAGCCTCCTCTATTTTCCTTGATTTTATAACACTGATTTATGCCAAACCATGTCAAATTGGCAACATTTGGGAGCATGTATCATCTGTATCTTGTTAAATATGCTGGCTAGTTCTCTGATTTGAAACCTAAAGTGAAGACAATATAAAATGAAAAGTAGTCTTTAAAAATAAATATTCCTTTATAGAGTCAGTATGCAGATTGCAGAAATATCAATGGGTTTTGTAACAGATGCTTTTAGTTGGATGTCCTTGGGAAACATGCTTAATCTGTAATCTATAATCAATATCAAAAATGTAAAATGGAGATGCTAATGTTTTATTTATTTTATAAGTATCTTTGTGCAGATTCCATTTGATAATGCTTGTAAAGTGCTTGCTATGGTATGTTTACATTGCTTGTTAGAATTAATACCTTGAGATAGAAAGAGAAGAGGGAGAGCGTGGAGGTAGGGAGATAGGGACGTTTTTTTGATCTTCATATTCAAACCATCTTTCTTACATAAAACATTTTGAATTAATTTTTTTTCTCATTTTTTTGTGTATTTCAGTGTTTTGCATTTAGACAATATGACTAAGCCATCTCTGACTGATTATTTTTTGATTCTTATTTAGGGGAAGTTTGCCAAGTATTTAAAGATCAGTTAAAGATAAACTTATAATTTCCCTTCATAATTAATTGGAGTCATTTATTATTTCTATACTTATCTGGAAATGTATGTTCACATATAAGCCACAAATATGAAACACTTCTCTGGTAGAGTTGCCATTTACCTGTATATTTCCATGTATGCTTTTATATATTTTTGCCCTGGGGGATATTTTCTGTTATTGTCCAGTTCAAGAGAGTTTTTTTTCTTTCTTTGATTATATATTTGCAAAAAAGCCAGAAATCTCCCTGATCATGGCCTGAAGGACTCTTTAATTATAAGAGGAAGCAGAGGTAGAAAATATGTATGATCCCATTGTTGCAAGATACGATCAAGGGCTTCCCTGGTGGCGCAGTGGTTGACAGTCCGCCTGCCGATGCAGGGTCCACGGGTTCGTGCCCCGGTCCGGGAGGATCCCACATGCCGCGGAGCGGCTGGGCCTGTGAGCCATGGCCGCTGAGCCTGCGCGTCCGGAGCCTGTGCTCCGCAACGGGAGAGGCCACAACAGTGAGAGGCCCGTGTACCGCAAAAAAAATAAAATAAGATATCATCAAGATGAAAATACACCTCTCAACTCAACTCAAGATAACTCTGATTTTTATTACCCTTATCACTAAAATTAAAGACCTGAGAGTAATTTTTTCTGTGAGTGTAAAGAAGGAGCTAGGGAGGAATCCATGTTGGATCTAAACCCCCCACCCCAGGTAAAGGGTAGGCTTCATTGATTTCAAAGGTCACTGTCCAAACCTATTGTCATCAATAAAGCAACTTTTTTCCATTCTAAACTTTTCAATCAGCTGAGCAGCAAGCAGCTAACTGGAGCAAATTTCTCATCTAGATACTGCTGCTTTTTCTGCCTTATCATGTACTCTACTTAGGCAGTTTGCTAATCAGGTAGTTTTGTGACTGCAAGTTCAAAATAATTGGAGAAAATGACAGCTATTTATCAAATCTAAAGCAGGAAGTAAAAATAGCTTCTACACAGTTTATACACTGCAAAATAAAATTCGCTTCTAAGAAAAGAGGCAATTTCTGGCTTTTAAGATGTAAAAATAATTGAGAGGTCCCAATTTCCTTAAGAGGCAGACTAGTTATTGCTGAATGCTAATTGTGGTTGCAACTCTAATAGAAAGGGAAATAGTGTAAATATATAATGCAAAAATTGCCTTGGGAAAGTGTTCACTGAATTTAGTATAATCATTACTATGCTACATAATGCATTTAAATGCAACTGAGTACAAAACAGGCATGTAATAGATACCCCATTGTGAATCCTGACAGTTACAGTTAGCTTTATTTTGAAATATGTGTTTATGTTTTGAAAGGAAAAAAGTTATTTGAGGGGAACTAAAATAGTCTTCCTACAATTTTTGTTACACTGAAAAGTAGAATTGTTTGTTTTGCTTAAGTAAAGTTGAGGTCTATTTAGGGTTTAAAAAACAAACAGGAATCATCACAAACCAGTCAAAACTCTTGTTTCTGACTCTATTCCTGAAAAACCTTATCTGGAATATCTATTACATTAAATAATCTTCAAATATGTCTTTGTAAATGTGATATCATCTGTATAAGAAAATTATAACTACTCAAGATTAGGAAATGGGTTGCTCTTCTGGTGACATAGTATATATTTTGAGTAGGGGTATGCTCATGCATTGGAGTGCTGTGTCTTGAATGAATTCTTGATGTTACAGAAGTTGTGGCTGCAATAGCCTCACTTCCTTCCAGCATCTGCCTTAGCTTACTGGTTTTACTAAAATCTAGGATACAAAGTGGTCCTGTGGAAAACAATCTTCCTAGACCTAGGTGAGGAATAGGGCTTCTTGAATTTTAGGGCAGTAAGGAAAAAATAATAATGATTTCTCAGTTACAGATCATGAACCAATATCGTTAAGCTGGAATCATTCATTATGACATATAAAAAATGAGTAATCAATTAGTCTTATTTTAATCATTTTAATACCTGCTTATTTTTGATAAACTTTGCCATTTTGTGACCTCATTTAATTTGAAATCTCAAAAAACATCAAGTAGGATATCTAAGCCTTAATCAGAAAATGAAATAGTAAACTATATACTTAATATTCAAATTACAGTACCTCTTACCCAGGACATTCTGATATGTGCATCAAATAACTCCAGCTGAGTGTCACTTATTAAAAGTGAAGAGAGGGCTTCCCTGGTGGCGCAGTGGTTGAGAATCCGCCTGCCGATGCAGGAGACACGGGTTCGTGCCCTGGTCCGGGAAGATCCCACATGCCGCGGAGCAACTGGGCCCGTGAGCCATGGCCACTGGGCCTGTGCGTCCGGAGCCTGTGCTCCGCAACGGGAGAGGCCACAACAGTGAGAGGCCCGCATACCGCAAAAAAAAAAAAAAAAAAAGTGAAGAGAAAATCAATATCTGGTATATAACTACCTTGTGCATTTAAAAATATATTTTCATATAACATATTATATATGCCATGTTTTATGAAACATACTATTTAATTAATGCCTTGATATGCTTTAACTATATCATATGTATGTTAAACTTAAAAGAACAGATTCTAAGACATAAAACTACACAATTCTACCTTTGTAATAAGTACAAGTGGGTTTTAAGTAACAAAAATGATAAGAATCAAAATTATTAGCAGTAAGATATTTCTTTAGATATCAAGGGAAATGAAGAGAAAAGAAATCCTGTACTTGGAAGATAAGGAATTCATAAAGATGCATTAAAAATAAGATGAGTAAGAGAAGGGACAATGAAAGAGTTTAATGTGGTGACCTACATCAGACCATAGATACATCAGTCCCCATGCGTCCTACCTTCTTTGTAGCACAAAGTTTATTCATGTCTGAGCAGACCAACCATGTCTTCCCAGTCACTCTTTGTTTACATTAAGCACTGCATGAAAGGAGCCATTCTGTAAAACCACATTCCTACAGAGTCATGCATGTTTTTACTGGCTAGACAATATTATCTGTAAGATTTCAATTGTATGCCATAATACTTAAATAGATATTGGATTGTAAAGATACTTAAACCAAAATTAAGCAGGACTTAAGAATCAGTTCAGAAAATAATTACTAATTAATCTCCTTTTCCCTAAAACCAGAGAAGACCTTTAAGTAAAGGCTATAAATAGATTGGAATAAAATTTTAGAATATGTGGCACTGGGAAGCACATTAGTGGCTCTATTGCTCTTCCTGAATGAGACTACTCTTTATTTCCATAGTCTTATCAGCAAATTAGGGTGGAAGATTGGGAAATGCCAGTATTCCTATTACATCACACTCTTGATACTCCTTTGCATCCTCACCGTGAACAGAAACTGGAAAGTACCACTGTATCTCTTCTTTTCCCATTTAACCAGCTTCTAATGCAGGATCGAGTCGATCCTGCATTAGAAGCTGGTTAAATGGGAAAAGAAGAGATACAGTCTTTTTACAGATAATTAACTTAAGGTCCAGAGTAGTTACTTCACATTCATCTAGCTGGGGTCAAGGCCAGTATTAAAGCTCAGTTCAGTCAATAATTTCATTTCCATGTCAAGTTGCCTCAAGCAACCAAGTAATCAGGCAATGCATTTCGCACAGAACTCATTAATAGACATTTCGTGTATTGTCTGAAGACCATCATGCTATTTTGAGAATTTCTACCCAACAGCTATTCAGATTTTATAACATTAGAAAATTTACTCTATAATTAAAGCCATAAAACGCATGCATTTATGACTTTAACAGGTCATTAAAATACATGTAAGTACCACTATTAAAAAATGCTGAATCTTAGAGATACTTTTCTGGGAGTCATGTATTTTTATAAAGTATAATCAAAAATTTGCACTTGCTCTGCCAATTTTTATTGCACACTTCATTGCACAGGCAGAAGGCATTCTTTCCACCATCAAATCCCTAAAAAAAAAAAAAAAATCCTTGCTTTATTCTTTCCATGGCATTTGCTCCCATATGAAATCATCTTGTCGTTTGTTACCCCCTACAAGAATAGAAACTCTATAAAAGCAGAAATATTGTTTTATATTTTTCAAAGTAGTTACTGTTATAAATGAACGAACCAGTGAATGAATGTAGGGACACATGAGAAGAAAGAGGGACATAGCCCTCTAATTTCCTAATAAATTTCTTATGAAACTTTTATAAGATTTTGGATTGTCTTCACAGACAGAGTAGAAAAATGAGTAGTAACTAGTATCTACTGGCCCTTTCCTGGAAGATAAACCTCAGAAAACTAATCACAGCTTAGCTACCTTATTATACATATTTGGAAAATGCATTTAAGTTAGCTTTCCCTGAGCTCCAGACTTGAAAAGATTGACACTTTTCTGAATGAATGACAAGATTATTACATAGATGTCGGATTCCCTAGCATTCGGTTCTCTTATTCTCTCCCTCCTCCTGGGATCATAACCATAGCCAATTTTGACTCGGCTGCCACCATTTTTCATCTGGTCAGTACTGGGTGCCTAGGAAACATATTGTGATTTCAGATCATCTCAATAAAAACTCGAATTGGAAATGTATAAGTTCTGTACCCTTTCAGCTTGTCCTGCTTCCAATTTTATGGAATTCCCGTACCTCATAGAAACTACTCTGAGAATAGTCCATTCTAGGTTGAAAGAAGCGAGAGATCTCTTTTTTATGCACAGATGTCCAAATTAGAATCTGAGAAGATTATTTACACTGAATTTGTACTTAAAAATTAAACCAAAACCAAACAAGAAGTCTTCCTAAAAAGAAATAAACATGCCCTTAATAGAGTTGGCATTCACTTTGGTATTACATAATTTTACCTCCAGATTGACTGATATTAGTTAGAATCAAAATTAATTTTTTGGCACTTGAAATACCACATGTTGCCTCTCACTTTTCCTTAATCTTTGAAGGCTTTTCATTATACCTATGAAACTGAGAAAGAGTGAGACAAAAAAATTCTCCAAAATAAATATTAATTTACATTGGCTTTTTTTCATAATTAAATGTGTATGTAACTATGTCTCTAAATAGATTATAATTTTAAGGCTAGGAACAACTTTTATTTTGTTTTTTTCTTGACATTTCCCAAACTTTAACATCAGTACAATTAATAAAAAATAAGAAAATTATATTTTTAGTTATAAAAATAGTTATTAATGGTTTCATGGGCAGTAAGACAATAAAACTCTCCTAAATCCAAAAGTTCTTATAATAATTTAATGCTGCCAAGAAGAGACTATGAAAAATAGTGCTTCTCAAGGAAACAAATCCTATTTTGTTTAAACTTGAATTCTTAGTTTGATTTATAGCAGGTTGGTCAGGAGATGAGTTCTGAATAATTTTTTTAAATTTTAAAATAACATAAGGAATTATGATATGTATTTTAAGTTGGCATGTTTAGACTCCTTTAATAAGTGACCTTTTAAAATTCCTGAAATATTTAAGGTTATGTACAGCATCAACCATCTCTGGTAGTATAATTTTTTTAAACAAAAGTCAAATAAAAAAAATTATGAAGTTCTTATCCATTTATATATTCACTTCTAAGTGGATACAATATATATAACATCTTTTTGTTAAGTCAGAATGAGCAGAAAACTCAGTGGGAAAAGAAAGCAAAAGAGATTTTAGAAACTTATTTTGGGAACCTTCTCTTCTGGTTTAAAAAATCAGGTTGATGAAATTCAGGAAGAAATTCAATTTTTAAATATTTTTAGACTTTAAACACCCACACAGAGCACCCTCAGACTCTTTAAATCAGATAGAACTAAAGTGTCCTGTTAGATATGGACCTAAAATTAAAGCATCCTCTCATATCTGTAGAAATAGCAATAAAATCAATACTGTGAGTAATTTAATTTAAATGGCTATTTTACTGTTTTATCTTGACCTGGAATGATGATTCATCAATATTAATGTGATAATTAAAATACATTATATTGTGTCTACAGGAACAGTACTCATTTCAGCAGAGTATGATCACTTTTTAAATGTGCAGAGCTTGTGCAAATGTCAACACTGATAAAGTTGCATCTCTGTATGTAATCCTAATTGAACATTGAAATAGAGTCTCTGTTTTTTCTTCTGCCAGTAACAAGACAATTATGGTTCTTTTTTAGCAGAATGAGTTAATAAAATTTTGAATGAATACAGGTTTTCAAATGCCAGCATAAGAGAGAAGGAAAGAATATGTTTATGATCCTTCTCAAGTTATTAAAAGGCTTAAGAAAAGTATGACATTTTGCCTTCATTTGTATATTTTTCCTATAGATACTTAAACGTTCCCCTAGGATAAGTTTTAGGCAGTATATTTAGACAAAACATCTTAAAAGTTACAAAATGTTGACTTTATAAGTGGTTAAATTCTATTTTGGTATGTGTGAACTGAGTCTAATTTTAAAAGCAGAGAAAATAACTACCACATTTTAATACTATCATCAAATGATAGTATCATTAAATACTATCATTAAAAACTGAAATTGATTTTTAAATTATTTCCTCCCAATTTATTGAGGTATAATTGATATAGAACATTGTGTAACTTTAGTGTGTGCATCGTGTTGGTTTGATACAATTAAATATTGCAATATGATTACCACCTTAGTTAACACCTCTGTTACACAACATAATGACCATTTCTTTTTTTGTGATGAGAACATTTAATATGTATTCTATTAGCAACTTTTAAGTATATAATACAGAATTGTTATCTGTAGTCACAATGCTGTGCATTGGATCTCCAAAACTTATTCATTTTCTCACTGGAAGTTTGTGCTTTTTGACAAAGATCTCTCCATTTTCCCTACCCCCCGACTGTGTTACCCACTATTCTACTCTCTGTTTCTACGAGTTCAGCTTTTTTTCGATTCCACATACAAGTGATGTCATACAGTATTTGCTTTCTCTGTCTGACTTATTTTATTTAGTGTAATGTCCTTAGGACCATCTGTGTTGTGGCAAATGGAAGAATTTTGTTCTTTCTCATGGCTGTAAAGTCTCCCATTGTATATATAGAACACAACTTCTTTATCCATTTATCAGTTGATGGACTCTTAGGCTCTTTCAACATCTGGGCTATTGTGAATAATGCAATAAACAGAGTGCAGATATCTCTCTGATATACTGATTTCAATTCCTTTGGATACATACCCAGAAGTGGGATTACTGGATCATATGGTAGTTCTATTTTTAACTTTTTGAGAATCCTCCAAATGTTTTCCATAGTGGCTGCACCAACTTACATTCCCACCAACGTGCACAAGGGTTCCCTTTGCTCCACGTCTTTGCCAACACTTGTTATCTAGTGATTTTTTGAAGATAGCCATTCTAACAGGTGTGAGGTGATATTTCATTGAAGTTTTGATTTACATTTCCTTGATGATCAGTTAAGCATTCTTTATGTATCTACTGGCAGTTTGTATGTCTTTTTTGGAAAAATGTCTAACAATGTCTATTTACTTCCTCTACCTATTTTTAATCAGAGTGCTTTTTTTTTTGTTTTGTTTGTTGTTGTTATTTTGTATGAGTTTTTAAAAATATACTTTAACCCATATATATTATATTAACCCATTATATATATATTATATTATATATTAATTATATATAATTATATATATTCTTATATTTATAATTTTTATTTATTTTATACTATTTATATTTATAATTCTTATAATTATATTATATATTAACCCAATATATATATATTAACCCATTACAATTAAATACAAAATGGAGACTGGACTTGAGAATTCCCTGAGCAGACAACACCATTTAAGCCATGTAAGCAAAACTAAATCTAGCATATTTTATGAACATAAGCAGAACTTAGGTTATTTCTTGTAAATGCCTCTGACAATCATAAAACAAACAAATAAAACTTAAGTCATCTTTCTTAAAATGGTATGAGGTAAACACTTTTAGCCAATGCCCTGCTGTCTGGAAATTCCCACTGTAATAAAAAATCATTGTAAAGGTTAAGAACTTCCTTGTTTTCACTTCATAAGCCATCCTGTAAGTTCATACCCTTGAGCTTCTTGTCAGTCTTTGAATTTGGAAACTCCCAGTTTGCAAACTGTTCTTACATGCACAAACTCTTACTAAATGGTATTTATTTATTTAGTGGCTTTAGTTTTGCTGTGTCTGGATTTTTGACAACCCTTTATCAGATGCAATATTTGCAAATATTGTCTCCCATTCTATAGATTTCCCTTTCATTTTGTTGCTTGTTTCTTTTGCTGTGCAGAAGGTTTATAGTTCGATGTAGCCCTCTTATTTATTTTTTGCCTTTTTTGTTTGTGCTTTTGGTATCACCAAAAAAAAAAAAAAATTGCCAAGACCAATGTCAAGGAGTTTTTCCCTATGTTTTCTTCTAGGATTTTACAGTTTCAGGTCTTATATTTAAGTCTTTAATCTATTTCAGCTCATTTTTTTTGTTAGTGATGTAAGATAGGAGTCCAATTCACTTTTTTTGCATGTGGTTATCCAGTTTCCCCAACATTTATTGAAGAGACTATCCTTTCCATGTTGAATATCCTTGGCTCCCTTGTCAAATATTAGTTGACTGTATATACAGAAGTTTATTTCTGGGTTCTCAATTCTGTTTCATTGGTCTCTGTGTCTATTTTTATGCCAATACCACACTGCTTTGATTACTATAGCTTTGTAGTATAGTTTGAAAGCAGGAAGATTGATGCTTCCAGCTCTGTTCTTTCCTGCTGTATATTGTGAGGATTTCTCAGACCTTATAAGGATATACCTGCTCCATGACTCTTGTTCCCTCTTGTGGCAGAATTCTTAAGCTTATATGTCTTCTCTAGAATCAACAACACCCCAGGCTGGCTGGTGATAGCCTCTCTTTTGTTTTCCTGAAGGTGGCACTACAGCTCCTTGCCAACGGACCCTGGCTGGCATGTCTTCTGTGCTTGCTCCCTGTCTACCGGAGCTCTGGCTCCTGCCTTAGGGAGTGCTCACAGAAAGCCAGCCACAGAGTAAAGGGAGGTGTTGTTTGGCATATGGCACTCTGTGAGCATATACTCCTCTCCTGATCTGCTCCCTCCCCTCAGTTATGGAGCCCTCACAACAAGGTTCTGAATGCTGTGACAGAGAAAGGAGTCTCTTCAGCAGCATCCCACACCGTTGGGGAAGCCAGACATTCACTCACTGGCTTTCTCTTTCCCCTGCAGGAGAAGCCATGGGCTGTGCCATCTCAGGGGTGGTATGATACTGGCAAAGTCAACTTGTTCTTCTTACCCACTCCAATGCATTCAAACCTTTTTTACTCCAGCGGAATGCTTTTTTTCTCCAGTGGAAACCTGAACTTTCACAAAGGCTCTCTTGTTCTTAGGTGATTCCCCAAGTTAGTGTTCTGCAGGCAGTCCCATACCACAGCCAAGAGGAGCTAGAGGTGGTTCATAGTCTCCTGTAGTTTCTACAACTAATACTGAAGTCTGTCTGCTTATTACCCAATGCACAGGTGGGCGACTTCTAATTGGTCCCTTGGCATATGGTGCTGGATCCCACAACTTCCACAAAGGCACTTCTGCTCATGGATGGATACCTAATTTTTGTTAGTGAAGGGAGGGACAAAAATAAGTGATGGCTTTTGCTGCTGTGCTGTTGACATCATTTCCAAATTAATTTTTGTTTTGTCTTATACAATTTAATCTCTATTTTTTCAGATGAAGAAATTGAAGTTTAGTTAGTAACCTCACATAGCTAGCAAATTGACAAGCTTGGATTTAACCCAGATCACCATGATTACTCAGCTAAATGAGAAAACTATAAAGTTTAAGCTCAAGAAAATATTTTCTTAAATTTGATTTGTGGCCCACCCTTGATGTCAAAACCATACCCATATAATGTGGTTAGATATAAATTCAGGAGTATTAAGGAAGGTGAATGTAGAACTCAAACCCTTCCTTTAGTTGTTTCTTTGGAACTATTCATGTTAGGGTGTCTTCTTAGAAATAAAGAACAGATATCACATAGGTAGTATGAACACAACTAGATATTCTATATTATCATTATCATTGTATCAATATATTATTATATTTAATGCTTGAACTACATTTTGTTAAACCCCATTATGTTTAAGCATATTGCTAAATGTTTTACTTGTGTTATCTAATTCTAGCAGCAAAGCTAGGAGGTTGTAATTATTAACAGCCTGATTTACAAAATGAGAAAACTGTCATAGAAAAGTGAGGCAAATTGTTTAAACTGTAAAACGAATGTACCATTACCTGGTAAAATCAGAGTAACACCAAGGGGAGCTATGCTCTAGAACCTCAACTCTTAAAAACAGCCAATAATTAATGGCTTAAAAATTAGATCAATATAACTTGTTATCAACAGAATAATAAAATTTGAGGGAAAAGTAATGGACAAGAATTAATTTATAACTAGGGGATAGAAACATGTTTGGCTTTTCCTAAACTTTGACTTAAAAATATTAAATACATTAAACTCAAGTGTTTTGGCCCTCTTTTCTCCCCAAATAAGGACAAGAAAATGTGAGATATAACATTCACCTTACTGATAAGTGCATTAAAATGACATAGAGGGATTTTTCTTGACTATCGAATTGGCATGCTGATGAAACTACTTGTTGAAATATGCTATCTTTTCACAGAGCAATTTGATAATATCCATCAAAATACTTTATTATTCTTAATTTAGCATTATTAAATTAAATGCATTCAAGTATGTACATACATATGTATTCCTATTTGTATAAACACAAGAAGAATGTTATGGAAACAATTGTCCAATGTTTGATGATAATTATTTCACTTGATGAGATAATTAGAAAAAATTTTGCCTTTTCTATAGTATTTTTATATTGTTAAATTTGCTACAGTGGGTGTGTAGCTCTTTGTAAACAAAATAAAAACAAAATACAGAAATGTATTTAAAATACATTTTGATGTTTTCTGTGTACAATAATTACTTTCTTATATGTTGACGTTGGTATTGTCAGGAACTAATAGCAAATAGAGGAACATAAAATAACAAAATTTCTTATAAAATAACAAGAAAAGTGTCTTCATATGTTTTTCAGTTCTTAAATGTATCTTTATAGAACCTATCTTATCAATGCTAGTTTTTAAAAACATTTAGTGTAATTGTATTCATACCATAAAGCCTGAAATGTGTACAAATTTTAGGTTGTTTCATACACAGAAAGATTGTGTCTATAAGTACTCTGAATTCTCAGCTTTTTATTTACTTAAAGAAATGCCAATCCATTAATTCTCTGTGTCTGACCATATTAGATGGTTTTAAAGAAAAGTTGGAAAGTATTTTTATTCACATTCTTAAGTGCTAGGTCATCTTGTACTTCGTAAATCAGGTATAATTATTGTACCTTTATCTTGAGGACATGGAATTAGTCATAAAGTTTTGCAACGTTAGCAACTATCTTATTTACTTCTTGATATTATAACTTTATTTTCCCTTTCTTCAAATTGCTGTTATCTTTTATTTTCATGAAGAGTTTGGCCATTGGCTTGGTGAAATCAATAATAATGTTTATTGAGTATCTAATTTGTTGAGGAAGCATAGACTATATGGATGTTGTGTGGGCAGCATTAATGTACCAAAGAACAAGCTGAGAGCTAACTTGAATTTCACTTCTTTTGTTACCAGTCTCTAGCTACCAAACCCTAAATATATCTTTTCACATATAATATCCTGTTTCTTCATCCATTAAGTAAATTGAATCAGAATTCTTTCCCATCTCTGATTTCTATAAGAAGTGAGGCACAAAAAAATTAAGGGAAAGAAAGCATTTCAAACATGCTATCTGGGCTCATCCTGTTGAACAGTGGGTTGCTGTTTCAAACATTATCTCATTTCAACAGAAAGTATGGCACTATTTCACTCTTATGTCCAGTGCATATTTGAATACCTAACAGTGATCTAGTGTGGAAATGGTCTTTGTGCTACCTATTTAAGAAGCTAGCTACGTCAGCATATTGCAACTTTAGTGTAGAAGGGAAATGGTGTATTCTCTGTTTGAATCTCCTTTTTAATTGCTTTTATCCCCACATGCTGTGTCTGGATAAACTATTTCTTTTAATTGTCTCCCTAATATTACTTCAAAATATTCTACTATTAGTTTTCTCGAAAGACTGAACACCATAGAAATCTGTCTTCCAGGTTCCACTGGGGCACTAGTTCAAGAGTTTGAAAAGAAGAAGTGGTTTTATTGTGGCTAGAGTTCTTTATATAAACACTCCTCAGCATTTTTTCTTTTCTCATATAGAAGACCTACTTCTCAAGAAAGAAAAACTTAAGCTCCTTTAAGAAAATTTATCCTGTTGTAATAGCATTTAACATTTATTAACCAGAAATTAATATGTTTTTCCATATATTAACTTGTTTTTTCCTTCCAACAATTCTCAGAGACGTTCACAGACAAGGAAACTAAGATGTAGAAATTTGAATAATTTGCCCAAAGTCACAGCTATTTAATGGCAAAGTCAGGATTTGAATCTAAGGAGTCTGACCTGAGAGCACTTGTACTTATCAGATCTACTCAACTGTATTCATATCTTATATTTTTGTTTCTGAAGTGAATTAGTAATCTACTCATCAAACTTAATGTTAATATGATAACATTATGTTGGCAGAATCTCAGAGAAATAGGATTCCTTCCAATTAATTCTAAGTAGATGTCGGTTTATTTTGTTTGGTAGTAGCAATTTTAAAAGGAAGAAAAAATATATTTCAAGATGCTTTTAGACCCACTAAAGTGGTTAATGGACTAAATATTTTTGAAAATCACTAATGTAAACTGAACAGAAAGAAAACACATTTCTGTACTGATAAACTAGAACTACAATTAGATTAAGGAAACTCAAGAATGAATCAGGAAATTTATTCCCATTTTTTTCTTACTCTCCAGAATGTTTTTATTGCTTTTAATAAAGAAGTGTATAAAATGTCTATTACTGTGTGTATGCATGTGTGTGTGCTTGTGTGTGTGCTTGTGTGTGTGTGTGTGTGTGTGTGTCTGGGTGTGTGCTTGAATTTGTCAAAATGTTTTCACTATGCAGTTTAATAATATCAGTACAGAATTAGAAGATGGGCAAGAATTTCTGTTCTAGTTCTGCTAGACAGTTTGGATAATGCTACATCAAATAAACTTGTCTAAAAAATAAAACAAATGAAAAATAAGCCAAGCAAGCAAATAAATAAAAAATCTTCATTGATATAGCATCTTAACCTGTGTGAATTTGTTACACTTTAGACAATTCATACCAGTGTAGTTGGCTAATTATCAGGTCTTCACATATTTGGGTAACAAAAAAGAAGAGATTGTGGAAAGTGGGGAGAGTGTTTTAGCTATAGAAATAACAAAATGCTATGTTGATCATAATAATCTCTTCCCTAAGCACTATTATCACTATTTTATTTTTATTATAATATTTTTTGTGACCTTGTGCTATTCTAAATTATTTTTTTTCCAAAGTGGAATGTACAAAATAATTCAGAAGAGTACAGGAAGAAAAACATCTATTTATATTGTTATTTTATCTAAATAAGAAAATGATGTTAATATTGATTAATAATACCTTCTTCAGGAAAAATATGAATTCATTTCCATCATGTACATTGATGAGTAACTGGTGTGGTTTAATATAGCAATGGTTAAGAATCATACACAGGATCATAATTTGGTTTAAAATGAAAAATATCATCTAAAGAAACTTTTTTAAAAGATAAACTATACTATATGAATGGATTTCACCAGTATATTTAAACCTTCGATAATAGTTTCTTTAAAAGGTTTTTAGGACTCTTTTTATCCTGAACAGTATAAAATTTAGAAAGATATTTATTCATGGAATCATATGTGTCATTCAAGTAAGATTGGTTACTGAGTACAGAAGAAACCTTTGAATCTCTGTCCCAGTCTGTTTTTACTCAACTGATTTATGTTTACATTTAAAATGATATTTATATTCAAGAAGAAGAAACTTATAAACTGTCATTCTTATTTCTCAACAGGCTGATGATTTCAGTTACATTAATTTCCAGCTAGGTCACTGTAAAACCATTGAACATGGTGATTTGCTTCTACTTGGTGGAATAGACTTCTGTTTTTCTTATGCTGGTTGTAATAAAAAAAATCTATAAATTTTAAGGATATAAGTCACTCCCATGGTGTTTCGCATAATAGAATGTGTCAAACTGTCCCTCGTGATGATGACAGGTTTGGTACAATTTACACCGTTTTAATGGCAGAATAAGATCTAGATGTTTACTTGGGTATGAAAAAGCAGAGGAAAAAAGTGTTCCAAATATAAAAAGCAATAAAAGAAATCACTTTTTAAAATGAAACAGTATATAAAATTTGTTACTGATGATGGATTTATAGTCAACTAATTTGTAAAATAAATGAAGTATAGAGATTGTGCTTGAAGTACTAAAACCTACTTTGCATTACTGTTGTGATTACTGGTAACTCTAGGTGCTTACAGAGGATTGAAATGGCTTTTGCTATGAAAGCACTGTGGTTGTTAGGTTTCATCATACTTTGAGAACTTCATTCATTCAACGTTTTTATTTGTTATGCAGTAATACTACTTTTTTTTGTTTTGTTTTGTTTTGTTGTTACGCGGGCCTCTCACTGTTGTGGCGTCTCCCGTTGCAGAGCACAGGCTCTGGACGCGCAGGCTCAGCAGCCATGGCTCACGGGCCCAGCCGCTCCACGGCATGTGGGATCTTCCTGGACCGGGGCACGAACCCGTGTCCCCTGCATTGGCAGGCGGACCCTCAACCACTGCGCCACCAGGGAAGCCCCAGTAATACTTCTTAATGAAGAGGCCCTTTCCTTGAAACATATATTTCTCAGAAACTTCCTATTTAGAGGAAGAATGAAACTAGACTTCCAGAGGCACATTATAGAATTTCATAAAGAGAAGACTATAGTTTTAAAAATCCCAGTGGAAATGTCAATAAATATCTTAGAATTAATAAGATATGTCCCTGGGATTTTAAAAATTTTACTACAGAGAAAATCATATTGGGGGGGGTCACATTAGAGATATTTAGGGAATAATAGAAATTAGGCTCTGCTAAGAAAAAAAGTTCTGGTGAAAAATCTGGCAACAGAACTGCCAAACAGAGGCATGGATCCAGATCTCATCATGAAAGTCCTTGTGATGAAGTGACATAGACTCTTGCACAGTCAAAAGCTCCTGAGATTTTATTTTATGCACCTCCTGTGACACCACAGCTGCTTCCCCAGTTCCTCTGGAGATCTGGAGGCTGTTTGTAGAGAACAGATTTTAGATTTCCTGACCAGCTCTGTCTTTCCTTGAGTCACCCTCTCGACCTGTGCTGTCCACTGTGATAGCCACTAGACAGTATGGTAGCCTCTGTAGGCACTGAACACTTAAAATGTGGCTGATCTGAGTTGAGATGCATCATATGTATGAAACATAAACTGGATTTCAAAGACTTAGTACAATAAAAAATGCACAATATCTCCTTAATAGTTTTGATAATGATAATGTTTTGAATATATGTAGTTAAGTAAAATACATTATTAAAATTAGTTTTACTGTCTATTTTTTAGTGTGGCTACTAGAATATTTAAAACTACCTACAAGTCTTGTGTCATGTTTCTGTTGGACAAGTACCACAGTAGACAGTGAATACTGTAGGGTTCTCCTCTTTGCCAACTCTTATCTCCCTAGCTGACGTCGTCTGAAATTCCACTGGGCCTACAATAGTGAGAGGAAAGCAGTTATAATAGAGAAGCCTTGAAGCTAATGTCTGACTGAAGTAAACATTGTAATGTGAATATTTAAAAAGCACATAAAGTCAACCACCCATCTAAAAGGGGTGCAATTGATAATTTGTGAGATCCTTTACTGTTTTGGCTCAAGGAGGGTCATCTGGAGTAAAGGGAAGGAAAGTAGATTATGAAGATAAGAGGGTTTGGGATGGACTAAAGGAAAGGAGTTGATTGCAGTATAGGATGAAGAGGAAGCCTGCAGGACAGGATGCCTATGGAAGCAGATAATTTTTATTATTTCAAATTTGGATATTTGGATATCACCTCCCTTCACTTAGGCCCTAACAGTTGGTTGCCATGCAGGGAGGTATTCTCATCATGAAACTGCAGATCCAGCCATTTCTTCAAAGTCGCAAAATTCTGTTTAAAGACAAAATGATTTAAAGCAGAGTTCTCAGGGAACTTCTTCATCTGACAATTTCTGTTCTAGCAAATGTAAACTGTAACATGATATTAAATACAAAACTATTTTATCTACACTACATTACAATCAGTATTTTATCAAAAAGAGTGATTTTTCAAGTAAATTGCTACAGGGAAGTAAATCTCTTTAGCCCAGTACAACATGGCTGTGCTTATGCAAAGCAGATATTTCACAAATGCCAGCATTTTTCCCTTCTTTATCACTGGGCAATAGGGGCTTACCAAAAATGAGAAACAACAAACAAAGCAAAAGGACGCTTCTCTTGTATGGCATATTCATGCTATGTAAGCATTTAGAGTGAAGTACAGTGAAGAAGCTGGACTCAAAACTTCATGATTCTTTTCCTTCCTAGATATGATTATACTTATCAACTTTTTGAAATTAAAACTCAGTGGTTAAAAAGAAGTGTTGTAATAAGCTGACATTAAGATAGGATAATAGATGTTTACTAGAGCAATATATACTAAAATACACATTTGCTACTCTTTCTATAAATATGTCTTTTTGTATCATTGCCCAAAAAAGACATACCTGCAAAAGAAAAAAAAAACCTGAATATTTATAATATGAAGCTCTCATGGATGTGAGGTAGAATAGTAGGAACTCAAATCAGTTCTGTGTGGAAAGCTTTTTGAGATATATTAGGTAAGGCAAAGAAAGATGTATGTTCACATGTACTTAAAATATGTTGTTATATATATGTCATACTTATACATAATATACATATATTACATATATACTCTATACTTATTCATACATAAAATTCTGGAACAATACTCCAAAATTAAGAGTATTTCCCTATGAAGAAGGGGCTCTGAGATGAAGTTTTGCTTTCCATTTTATGTTTTATATAGTGTAGGTTTCTTTTAACCATGTGTATTTTTAAATTTCAAAACAACGTCATCAGTAAGACTAGGTAGAAATACAGTAATATTTGTGGGAGAATGTGTAATGAGCATAGAATATAAACAACAAAATTGCATCTCTGAAACTAATATAAATATTTGCATAAAAATGTAAATATATTGATGTTAGGATGGTTGGATTTGGGACACTTATTTCTGTAGTCATCATGTTAAAAAATGCTTTGCTCAACTAAATTGTAGTAACCAAATCAAGACAAGATCAATATGACAGTGTTCTTACAAACAAAGGGAAATTTGGACAGACATACACTGAGGGAAGACAGTGTGTAAACGGCCATGTGATGAATGAGGCAGAAATTGAAATGATTTGTCCGCAAGCCAAGGAATGTCAAAGATCGCTGGCCATACAGGAAGGCAAAAAGAGGCAAGAAAGGATTCTATCCAGAGTTTAAGAGGAAGAATGGCCCTGCTGACAGCTTGATCTTAGACTTTTAGAGAACAGTGAGAGAATGAATTTCTGATCTTTTAACCACTAAGTTTGTGGTAGTTTGTTACAGTAGTCCTAGAAAAATAACATAGTAGTTCTTTTATTTTATTATATATTTATTTCACGCCACTCTCGTCTTGCTTACATGATTTCTAAAGAGAAGTCCCATGTAATTCTTATCCTTGCTTCTCTCTAGGTAAAGTATTTTTGTTTTTCCTTCTGACTTCTTTGAAGATTTTCTATTTGTCTTTGATTTTCTGCAGTTTGGATATGATATGTCTAAATGTAGTTGTTGTTGTTTTTCCTGTGTTTATCTTCCTCGGTGTTCTTTGAAATTCCTGAATCTGTGGTTTGGTATTTATTATGAATTTTGTGAAATTTACAGCCATTATTGTTTCAGATATTTCTTCTTTTCTTTTCTCTCTTTGTTCTCCTTCTGGTATTCCCATTAGGTGTATTTTTTTTTTTTCCTCTCTACTTGGATTTGTTTTGGAAGTTTCTATTGGCATTTCTTCAGGCTCAGTGATTCTTCTTCCCTATCCAGTCTATGATTAGCTTATCAAAGACATTCTTCATTTATGTCAGTGTTTATTTCTAGCATTTCTTTTTAGTTTTTTTTTTTTTTTTTTTTTTTTAACATCTTTATTGGAGTATAATTGTTTTACAATAGTGTGTTAGTTTTCCCTCTACAACAAACTAAATCAGTTATACATATACACATGCTCCCACATCTCCTCCCTCTTACATCACCCTCTCTCCCACCCTCCCTATCCCACCCCCCCAGGCGGTCACAAAGCACAGAGGTGATCTCCCTGTGCTATGCAGCAGCTTCCCACCAGCTATCTAATTTACATTTGATAGTGTATATATGTCCCCGCCACTCCCCCACTTCGTCACAGCCCACCCCTCCCCCTCCCCATATCCTCAAGCCCATGCTCGAGTAAGTCTGTGTTTTATTCCCGTCCTACCACTAACCTCTTCATGACATTTTTTTCCCTTAGAGTCCATATATATGTGTTAGCATACGGTATTTGTTTTTCTCCTTCTGACTTACTTCACTCTGTATGACAGACTCCAGGTCCATCCACCTCATTATAAATAACTCAGTTTCATTTCTTTTTATGGCTGAGTAATATTCCATTGTATATATGTGCCACATTTTCTTTATCCATTCGTCTGTTGATGGACACTTAGGTTGCTTCCATGTCCTGGCTATTGTAAATAGAGCTGCAATGAACATTTTGGTACATGAGTCTTTCTGAATTATAGTTTTCTCAGGGTATATTCCCAGTAGTGGGATTGCTGGGTCGTATGGTAGTTCTATTTGTAGTTTTTTAAGGAACCTCCATACTGTTCTCCATAGCGGCTGTATCAATTTACATTCCCACCAGCAGTGCAAGAGGGTTCCCTTTTCTCCACACCCTCTCCAGCATTTATTGTTTCTAGAGTTTTTGATGATGGCCAATCTGACCGGTGTGAGATGATATCTCATTGTAGTTTTGATTTGCATTTCTCTAATGATTAATGAGGTTGAGCATTCTTTCATGTGTTTGTTGGCTATCTGTATATCTTCTTTGGAGAAATGTCTATTTAGTTCTTCTGCCCATTTTTGGATTGGGTTGTTTGTTTTTTTGTTATTGAGCTGCATGAGTTGCTTATAAATTTTGGAAATTAATCCTTTGTCAGTTGCTTCATTTGCAAATATTTTCTCCCATTCTGAGGGTTGTCTTTTGGTCTTGTTTATGGTATCCTTTGCTGTGCAAAAGCTTTTAAGTTTCATTAGGTCCCATTTGTTTATTTGTGTCTTTATTTCCATTTCTCTAGGAGATGGGTCAAAAAGGATCTTGCTGTGATTTATGTCGTATAGTGTTCTGCCTATGTTTTCCTCTAAGAGTTTGATAGTGTCTGGCCTTACATTTAGGTCTTTAACCCATTTTGAGTTTATTTTTGTGTGTGGTGTTAGGGATTGTTCTAATTTCATACTTTTACATGTAGCTGTCCAGTTTTCCCAGCACCACTTATTGAAGAGGCTGTCTTTTCTCCACTGTATATCCTTCCCTCCTTTGTCAAAGATAAGGTGACCATATGTGTGTGGGTTTATCTCTGGGCTCTCTATCCTGTTCCATTGATCTATATTTCTGTTTTTGTGCCAGTACCATATTGTCTTGATTACTGTAGCCTTGTAGTAGAGTCTGAAGTCAGGGAGCCTAATTCCTCCAGCTCCATTTCTCGTTCTCAAGATTGCTTTGGCTATTCGGGGTCGTTTGTGTTTCCATACAAATTGTGAAATTTTTTGTTCTAGTTCTATAAAAAATGCCAGTGGTAATTTGATAGGGATTGCATTGAATCGGTAGATTGCTTTGGGTAGTATAGTCATTTTCACAATGTTGATTCTTCCAATCCAAGAACATGGTATATTTCTCCACCTATTTGTATCATCTTTAATTTCTTTCATCAGTGTCTTATAGTTTTCTGCATACAAGTCTTTTGTCTCCTTAGGTAGGTTTATTCCTAGATATTTTATTCTTTTTGTTGCAATGGTAAATGGGAGCGTTTTCTTAATTTCACTCTCAGATTTTTCATCATTAGTGTATAAGAATGCCAGAGATTTCTGTGCATTAATTTTGTATCCTGCTACTTTACCAAATTCATTGATTAGCTCTAGTAGTTTTCTGGTAGCATCCTTAGGATTCTCTATGTATAGTATCATGTCATCTGCAAACAGTGACAGCTTTACTTCTTCTTTTCCTATTTGGATTCCTTTTATTTCTTTTTCTTCTCTGATTGCTGTGGCTAGAACTTCCAAAACTATGTTGAATAAGAGTGGTGAGAGTGGGCAACCTTGTCTTGTTCCTGATCTTAGTGGAAATGGTTTCAGTTTTTCACCATTGAGAACGATGCTAGCTGTGGGTTTGTCATATATGGTCTTTATTATGTTGAGGAAAGTTCCCTCTATGCCCACTTTCTGCAAGGTTTTTATCATAAATGAGTGTTGAATTTTGTCAAAAGCTTTCTCTGCATCTATTGAGATGATCATATGGTTTTTCTCCTTCAGTTTGTTGATATGGTGTATCACATTGATTGATTTGCGTATATTGAAGAATCCTTGCATTCCTGGGATAAACCCCACTTGATCATGGTGTATGATCCTTTTAATGTGCTGTTGGATTCTGTTTGCTAATATTTTGTTGAGGATTTTTGCATCTATGTTCATCAGTGATATTGGCCTGTAGTTTTCTTTCTTTGTGACGTCTTTGTCTGGTTTTGGTATCAGGGTGATGTTGGCCTCATAGAATGAGTTTGGGAGTGTTCCTCCCTCTGCTATCTGTTGGAAGAGTTTGAGAAGGATAGGTGTTAGCTCTTCTCTAAATGTTTGATAGAATTCGCCTGTGAAGCCATCTGGTCCTGGACTTTTGTTTGCTGGAAGATTTTTAATCACAGTTTCAATTTCAGTGCTTGTGATTGGTCTGTTCATATTTTCTATTTCTTCCTGGTTCAGTCTCGGCAGGTTGTGCATTTCTAAGAATTTGTCCATTTCTTCCAGGTTGTCCATTTTATTGGCATACAGTTGCTTGTAGTAATCTCTAATAATCTTTTGTATTTCTGCAGTGTCAGTTGTTATATCTCCTTTTTCATTTCTAATTCTATTGATTTGAGTCTTCTCCCTTTTATTCTTGATGAGTCTGGCTAATGGTTTATCAATTTTATTTATCTTCTCAAAGAACCAGCTTTTAGTTTTATTGATCTTTGCTATTGTTTCCTTCACTTCTTTTTCATTTATTTCTGATCTGATCTTTATGATTTCTTTCCTTCTGCTAAATTTGGGGTTTTTTTGTTCTTCTTTCTCTAATTGCTTTAAGTGCAAAGTTAGGTTGTTTATTCGAGATGTTTCCTGTTTCTTAAGGTATGATTGTATTGCTATAAACTTGCCTCTTAGAACTGCTTTTGCTGTATCCCATAGGTTTTGGGTCGTTGTGTCTCCATTGTCATTTGTTTCTAAGTATTTTTTGATTTCCTCTTTGATTTCTTCAGTGATCACTTCGTTATTAAGTAGTGTATTGTTTAGCCTCCATGTGTTTGTATTTTTTACAGATCTTTTCCTATAATTGATATCTAGTCTCATAGCGTTGTGGTCGGAAAAGATACTTGATACGATTTCAATTTTCTTAAATTTGCCAAGGCTAGATTTGTGACCCAATATATGATCAATCCTGGAGAATGTTCCATGAGCACTTGAGAAAAATGTGTATTCTGTTGTTTTTGGATGGAATGTCCTATAAATATCAATTAAGTCCATCTTGTGTAATGTATCATTTAAAGCTTGTGTTTCCTTATTTATTTTCATTTTGGATGATCTGTCCATTGGTGAAAGTGGGGTGTTAAAGTCCCCCATTATAATTGTGTTGCTGTCGATTTCCCCTTTTAAGGCTGTTAGTATTTGCCTTATGTATTGAGGTGCTCCTATGTTGGGTGCATAAATATTTACAATTGTTATATCTTCTTCATGGATCGATCCCTTGATCATTATGTAGTGTCCTTCTTTGTCTCTTGTAATAGTCTGTATTTTAAAGTCTATTTTGTCTGATATGAGAATTGCTACTCCAGCTTTCTTCTGATTTCCATTTGCATGGAATATCTTTTTCCATCCCCTTACTTTCAGTCTGTATGTGTCCCTAGGTCTGAAGTGGGTCTCTTGTAGACAGCATATATATGGGTCTTGTTTTTGTATCCATTCAGCCAGTCTGTGTCTTTTGGTGGGAGCATTTAATCCATTTACATTTAAGGTAATTATCGATATGTATGTTCCTATTACCATTTACTTGTTTCGGGTTGTTTTTGTAGGTCTTTTCCTTCTCTTGTGTTTCTTGCCTAGAGAAGTTCCTTTAGGATTTGTTGTAAAGCTGGTTTGGTGGTGCTGAACTCTCTCAGTTTTTGCTTGTCTGTAAAGGTTTTAATTTCTCCATCAAATCTGAATGAGATCCTTGCTGGGTAGAGTAATCTTGGTTGTAGGTTTTTTTCCTTCATCACTTTAAATATGTCCTGCCACTCCCTTCTGGCTTGTAGAGTTTCTGCTGAAAGATCAGATGTTAATCTTATGGGGATTCCCTTGTGTGTTATTTGTTGTTTTTCCCTTGCTGCTTTTAATATGTTTTCTTTGTATTTAATTTTTGACAGTTTGATTATTATGTGTCGTGGCGTGTTTCTCTTTGGGTTTATCCTGTATGGAACTCTCTGTGCTTCCTGGACTTGATTGACTATTTCCTTTCCTATATTAGGGAAGTTTTCAACTATAATCTCTTCAAATATTTTCTCAGTCCCTTTCTTTTTCTCTTCTTCTTCTGGGACCCCTATAATTCGAATGTTGGTGCGTTTAATGTTGTCCCAGAGGTCTCTGAGACTGTCCTCAGTTCTTTTCATTCTTTTTTCTTTCTTGTGCTCTGCAGTAGTTATTTCCACTATTTTATCTTCCAGGTCACTTATCCGTCCTTCTGCCTCAGTTATTCTGCTATTGATTCCATCTAGAGTATTTTTAATTTCATTTATTGTGTTGCTCATCGTTTCTTGCTTCCTCTTTATTTCTTCTAGGTCCCTGTTAACTGTTTCTTGCAAATTGTCTATTCTATTTCCAAGATTTTGCATCATCTTCACCATCATTATTCTAAATTCTCTTTCAGGTAGATTGGCTATTACCTCTTCATCTGTTAGGTCTGGTGTGTTTTTATCTTGCTCCTTCATCTGTTGTGTGTTTTTCTGTCTTCTCATTTCGCTTATCTTACTGTGTTTGAGGTCTCCTTTTTGCACGCTGCAGGTTCGTAGTTCCTGTTGTTTTTGGTGGCTGTCCCCAGTGGCTAAGGTTGGTTCAGTGGGTTGAGTAGATTCCCTGGTTGGGGGGAGTAGTGCCTCTGTTCTGGTGGATGAGGCTGGATCTTGTCCTTCTGGTGGGCAGGTCCTCGTCTGGTGGTGTGTTTGGGGATGTTGGTAACCTTATTATGATTTTAGGCAGTCTCTCTGCTAATGGATGGGGCTGTAGACCTGTCTTGCTCTTTGTTGGGGATAGGGTGTCCAGCACTGTTCTTTGCTGGTCCTTGAGTGAAGCTGGGTCTTGGTGTTGAGATGGAGGTCTCTGGGAGATTTTCGCCGTCTGATATTACGTGGAGCTCGGAGGTCTCTTGTGGACTAGTGTCTTGAGGTTGGTTCTCCCACCTCAGGGACACCGCCCTGGTGCCTGGCTGGGGCGCCAAGAACCTTTAATCCACACGGCTCAAAATAAAAGGTAGAATAAATAGAGAGGAAAGAAAAGGAAGGAAGGAGGGAGGGAGGGAAGGAAGGAAGAAAGGAAGGAAGAAATGAAGGAAGGAAGCAAGAAAGCAAGGACGGAAGGTGCAGAGGAAGAAAGGGAGGAAGGAAGAGAGGAAGGGAGGAAAGAAGGGGGAAGGAAGGAAGAAAGGAGGGAAGGAGGGAAGAAAGGAAGAAAGAAAGGGAGAAGACAGAGTAGTATAAAGTATAGTTATTAAAATAAAAAATAATTATTAAGAAGAAAAATTTCCTTTTAAAAAACAAAAAAACAAAGAAAAAAACAAAAACAAACAAACAAACAAACAAAAAACAGAAAAATGGGTCGGTCTAACCCTAGGACAAATGGTGCAAGCAAAGCTATACAGACAAAATCTCACACAGCAGCACACACATACACACCCACAAAAAGAAAAAAAAAAAAAAAAGGGGAAAATAATAGTATATCTTGCTCCCAAAGTCCACCTCCTCAACTTGGGATGATTCGTTGTCTATTCAGGTTTTCAACAGATGCAGGGCACTTCAAGTTGATTGTGGAGCTTTAATCCGCCGCTTCTGAGGCTGTTGGGAGAGATCTCCCCCTCTCCTCTCTGTTCGCACAGCTCCTGGGGTTCAGCTTTGGACTTGGTCCCGCCTCTGTGTGTAGGTTGTCCGAGGGCGACTGCCCTTCGCTCAGACAGGACGATGTTAAAGGAGCAGTTGATTCGGGGGCTCCAGCTCACTCAGGCTGGGGGGAGGGAGTGGCACGGGGGCGGGGCGAGTCCGCGACGTCAGAGGCCGACGTGACGCTGCACAGGCCCAAGGCGCGCCGTGCGTTCTCCCGGGGAAGCTGTCCCTGGATCCCGGGACCCCGGCAGTGGCGGACTGCACGGGCTCCCGGGAGGGCCGGTGTGGAGAGTGACCTGTGCTCACACACAGGCCTCTTGGTGGTGGCAGCAGCAACCTTAGCGTCCGACACCCGTCTCTACTGTCCGTGCCGACAGCCGCGGCTCGCGCCCGTTTCTGGAGCTCCTCTACGCGGTGCTCTTAATCCCCTCACCTCACACCCGAGGAAGCAAAGAGGCAAGAAAAAGTCTCTTGTCTCTACGGCAGCTCCGCGCCCGGTTCTAGGGCTCCTTTAAGCGGCGCACTTAATCCCCTCTCCTCGCGCCCAGGCAGCAAAGAGGGAGGAAAAGGTCTCTTGCCTCTTCGGCAGCTCCAGACTTCTCCCGAACTCCCTCCCGGCCAGCCGTGGCGCACTAGCCCCCTTCAAGCTGTCTTCACTCTGCCAACTCCAGCCCTTTCCCCGGGATCCGACTGAAGCCCGAGCCTCAGCTCCCGGCCCCGCCCGCCCCGGCGGGCGAGCAGACAAGCCTCTCGGGCTGGTGAGCGCCGGTCGGCACCGATCCTCTGCGGGAATCTCTCCGCTTTGCCCTCCGCACCCCTGTGGCTGAGCTCTCCTCCGCGGCTCCGGAGCTTCCCCCTCCGGCGCCCGCAGTCTCCGCCCGCGAAGGGGCCTCTAGTGTGTGGGAGTCTTTCCTCCTTCTCGGCTCCCTCCCACTGGCGTAGGTCCCGTCCCTATTCTTTTGTCCCTGTTTATTCTTTTTTCTTTTGCCCTACCCAGATATGTGGGGAGTTTCTTGCCTTTTTGGAGGTCCGAGGTCCTCTGCCAGCGTTCGGTGGGTGCTCTACAGGAGAAGCTCCACGTGTAGATGTATTTCTGATGTCTCTGTGAGGAGGAAGGAGATCTCCGCGTCTTACTCTTCCGCCATCTTTAAGCCGTCCCCCCTCTTTTTAGTTTTTAAAAAAATATCCATCTCTTTGCTTACATTATCCATCCGTTCTTGCATGTTGTCCTTTTGTTCCATTAGAGCCTTTAGCATATTAATTATAGATGTTTAAATTCCCAGTCTAATAATTAGAACGTTACTGCCATATCTGAATCTGTTTCGTATTGTTGCTCTCTATTCAGACTGAGCTTGTGACATATAGTATGTTTTGTAATCTTTTGTTGAAACCCAGACATGGTATAAGGTAGAAAGAACTCAGGTAAGTAGGTTTCTAGTGTGAGGTTTTGTTTACTTAGCTTGGAGTCAGGCTGCGTTAACCATTTGCTGTAGCTGTAGGTGTCAAGATAAACATGTTCTTGACGTCTGTGTTTTTTTTTCCTCCCAATCTATTTGGGTTTCTCTAGAAACTTCTTAAATGAGATCTGAGATGTGCAGGTTTTTTCTCAGTTGTATTCTCATTATCATATAATATAATCATTGTATAGTCCTATGGTTAGGTTTCAGTTTTTTAGTAATTTTATGCCTCTAAACTGTGACCTTATCAAATGCTTTGCAGTGTTTTTCCCCCTTAGATGAAACAGGAAGACTAGAGGGACTGAAGATGGGTATTCCCTTCCCCCACATCATTTAGGCTATGGTAGAATCCCAGTTGGTTAGACTCTGGTAAAAAGTTTCCCATTAGAAGATGCCTTGTTAGTAGAAACAGTGTGCTCTGGACATATATCAAAATGGCTGCTCTTCCCCCATCGATGTCAAAATGTATCAGATCAAATGGGTGTTGGTTGCAGAAAAAGAACCAAGATATTTTTAAATCTTGAAAATATGTATATAATTCCTATCTCAATACACTTTTTTTTCTGTTTGAGAACTCAACTCAAAAAGTCTATGTATACAGTACCAAACGTAAAATAGATAGCTACTGGGAAGTAGCCGCATAGCACAGGGAGATCAGCTCTGTGCTTTGTGGCCACCTAGAGGGGTGGGATAGGGAGGGTGGGAGGGAGGGAGATGCAAGAGGGAAGAGATATGGGGACATATGTATGTGTATAACTGATTCACTTCGTTATAAAGCAGAAACTAACACACCATTGTAAAGCAATTATACTCCAATAAAGATGTTTAAAGAAAAAGTCTATGTAACCTTGTTTACAAGTCGTACACATTTTGTACCTATGAGAATTATAGCTAGCTATCTAGATTAGCTTGAATATTTATTTAGTCAGCCAGCATATTTATTTTGAACCTCTCTTTAGTAACCTAGTTTGGCATAGTCATTTGTCGATACATTATCTTTGTTTAACCTACAATTTATTTAAGTTAACATACTTAAAACTAGAGTAAATTTGTTACCAGAAGTAAACTTTGAGTTTTAAATGTCTCCAGTTGTGAGACTACTAACATAAAACTCTCATCACAGTTGTTGTTATGGGACATTGTTAAATAGCAATGACAAAATTATTATCCTTACATTTTCTACAAATAGAGGAAAAGGGGGCAATTTACCCATGAAATTCAGTTTTAAATAAACAACATTTATAAACACTACACTAAAAACTTCAATTCTATTGAGCTTCCATTTTGGCAATTGTGTAATCACAACTACAGCAATCAAGCTGGATACAAAAAATTCAAATTGATTTTACAGATGAGAAACAAGTTGTTTCTGGATCAATAAATGATATTGTTAAGTAGCAATAACAAAAATGCCACACTGTTTTACTATGAAAAACTCAAATAATTTTTTTTAGTATTTCTGAGAGAATTTTTGGTTGTATTTTATAGAAGATCAGCTCTTCACCTGAATGGTTGATTGTGTCATGTGCTTTGGAAAGATTTTCCTCTCTCACTGCAGAATAAATTCTCTCTAAATTGGATGTTTGGCAAAAATTTCATTTATTTTTCTTGATTTATCTTGGGAAAGACTTGAAGTTTCTACCAGAGCTGTTGCTTCTCCTTTTCTCATGTGTGTGGGGTTTTTGGTTCTTCCTCGCACAACTAGATTGAAGCTTTTTCTCAGCTTGGTGAGTTGTCATACAACCTTTAAGTGCATCTGTTATTTCATCTTCAGTTATTTTAGTGTGCATTTGGTTTTTTCTTCCTCAAGAGTTTTCACGTAAATATTTAACGAAACTTGATCAATTTCTTCAATACGTTTATTCATCTCCTAAATGGTCTCCATTTACTGATACATTTTGTTACACCCAAGCCCAAGCTCCCAGCATCTATTAATATTTCTCCAACAAGTGCAGCCTGATCTTCTATAAATGTCTACCCAGAGGCTTCATAAAACTTTCTTTAGAGCTCTCTAATATTTTTTTTCCTGTATAAGTTTACTCGCTTCCCTTTCCATTCTTTAGTTTCTTTTAAAAGCACTTTTAGGCTTCTTTAATGCTAAAAAAAACTTATCCAAGACATTTTTTTCAGATTTCTGAAGCTGTTTTTCATTCTTCTAATGGGTTAAGAAAGATGTTTTGGTGACAGGTACTTGAAACTGCACATATTCTGTTGCATTTTGTAAAGACCAATTCTCTCTTGCAATGTCAGACATAGACCCAACTTGTTCTAAATGGTGAGATTTGTCTTCTCTTAGTCCTTTTGAAAAGTGATAATTTTCAACCCAAGTAAAAAGTTACATTCTTGGGATAAATTTCACTTAGTATAATTGTTTCTATGTTTTGTTTAATTCAGTTTGCTAGTATTTCGCTGAGGATTTTGTGTCTATAATTCATAGGAGATATTGGGCTATAGTTTTCTTTGCTTTTGATGTCTTTGTCTGGTTTTGGTATGAGATTAATACTAGCCTTCATAGAATGACTTTGGACATGTTCCTCCTCTTCTACTTTTGGGAGGCTTTATGAAGTATAGATGTTAATTCTTCTTTAAATGTTTAGTAGAAATCACCAGTGAAGACATCTTGGCCTAAGATTCCCTTAGGGTTTTTTTTGTTGCTGTTTATTGCTTTTTAAATACTAATTCAGTCTCTTGATTTGTAATAGGTTTTCTGTTTATTCTTGAGCCAGTTCTGTAATTTGTATCTTTCTGAGCTTTGTCCATTTCATCAATGTTTTCTAATTTGTTGGCATATAGTTGTTCATAGTGTTCCTTTACAATCATTTTTATTTCTCTATGTCAGGTAGTAATGTCTCTTTTTCATTCTTGTTTTTAATAACTTGAATTTTTAAAATTTGTTTATTAATCTAGGTAATGAGCTGTCAATCTTGTTGATCTTTTGAAAGTACTAACTTTTGGTTTTACTGATTTTATTTTTTTCTTTTAAAATATTACTTGACATAGCAAATGTTGCAACCATACAAAAAGGGTATACATTTTTTTCCCCATTGATTCTCATGCATCTTCCAGAATCGCTATGTTATTGAAAAAGAGAAAAAGAAAAAGTTTGCCATTTTGCTTTTTCATTCGATGTTATCTTTAAAAATATCAATACATCAACTTCTTCATTATATGTGGACATACTATAACTATATTTTAAATTCTCCCATTGGTAGATATTTACATTTTATTCAAATTTTTGGCTATAAACTAATGATACTATGAACATTATTAATCATATGTTTTGCTTAGATGTGCTAATATATCACTAAGATAAATTAATAGAAGTGATTTTGCCATGTCATTAAAGAACATATATTTTACATTTTGAAACATGTGTTGAAAAACTGGTTTCCAAACTTTTTCCCAAATGTATATCCATGATGTTAGAATACCTTATTCTCCACATCCTCAGCAACACTGAATAAGATCAGTTTTTAAAATATTTTCTATTCTAACACAGAAAATTATGTATATTATTGATCATCAAATATGCAGTTCTATAATTAGGGGAAAGGTTTATTTGTTTATGTACTTGATGGATATTTCTATTGCTTTCCTGTGTTGTCCTTTGACTATTTTTCTATAAAGTTGTACACCTTTGTATTATTGATTAATAATCTTTCTCATGAAAGAATATTCATTCAGCAATGTGTATAAATATGTACCATAATTTAGACAGTGTTCTGGTGGTCAGTCAGAGTTGCTTCAATTCTAGTACTTTTTCTCATCTTATTTGTTGTAATTTTTATGTTATCAAGCAATAACCTTTTCCTATATGACTGTTGGATGTTATGTCATGCTTAAAAAGACTTTCAACCACAATATTCTTAAAACAATTTTCTTTTTTTTTTCTAGCCCTTTTAAAGTTTTTATTTTAATAATTATTTGGTCCAAGATATTTTGGTTGGTATATAGGAAGAGACATATAGATATGTAATGTATTTATATTTTAATTCAGATATCATTCATTTGATTTAATTGTCACTTCATGGTTTATTGTCTGGTAAACATGGATAATTCCATATTCTAAATAACTATACCAATATGGAATAAATTAATCTATTTGTGCTGTTTATTTAGGGACTAGCTTTACCATACTAGCTTAGTGTGATTTAAGATAATGCTGAGTAAAATTTGTGGCACGTATCCCATCATGAAGGCCACACCTTCATAATCTCATCTAAATCTAATTACCTCCTAAAGGCCTCATCTCCAGCTATCCTCACATTGGGGGTTAAGACTTTAATATATGAATTTTAGGAAGACACAATTCAGTCCATAGCAGAAAGTGTGCCTCTTTATTTAATTTTTGAATTCATTAAAGATTCATCTAGTATTTTCCTATTAAGTATAATTCTAACCTTTTGATTTTTAATCACATACTCATTAAATAAGTATTTATAAAGGTAATGCCCAAAATTCTGTTAGGGAGCTGAAATACACAATTTTCAAACAACGACTTTGGTCTCTAAAAACACAATCCCCCAAAATGTAAACCCTAAGTTCAAGATAGTATTTATATGATAATGGTAAGTTCTTAGTTATTTAGTAGCCATAATATTGTAGGAAAACAAAGGAGATAAGAGTTCAGTGCAACTTATCAGGACAGCCTTCTAGGAGAAATGGCATTTCATCACAAATTTGATAATCTGGGGTATTTGAGTAGTTGAATGTAAGGAAAATGAAGTCAGAGTCCAGATGAAGCTGGCAATTAAAGTTCAAAAACATTTTGCTAATGAATGTAATATTTTACAATTCTTTCTTTTATTCAGAAGTTTTTAAAATAAACCTAATTAAAAGCAGTATAATATTTGATTTATACATAACTAAAGTATTGAAAATTGTTAAAAATGATGAAGAACAATTCATGTTCATATAAGAGGAATCTTGAAATTTTTGAAGGTGGAGTCAACAAATTGAAAAAAGGCATGTCTTGAACAAGCATGATTGTTCTCCCAGACTGTGTCTTAGAACCCCCTGAACAGCTGCAGTTATTTGAGGTGTTTATTCTACCATTGAGTTGAAGCTGTTCAGCTTTGGTAGATAAAATAATTGACACATTTCTGGGAAAGTGTTTTACAACAATGTTAAGAAGTAACTTCATTTATAAGAAATTTTATTTCTTATTAAACATGTACAATTGTATTTTATGCTCAAAGAATAAGTGGCATTGCTAAATAGGACTTGTTTTCCAACCAAAGGTTTTCCATCATATACATACACACATGAATATAAAAGAGCAGTGAAGAATAGAAAATACTGTGCAGTTTGGTTTTCAAGGAATCAGATGGTTATCAGCATTGTGAGAAAGACTCAGTAAAATTTAATTTCAGGGATAATGCCTATTTACCTAAACCTCAAAGTTGAATATTGTTTTCTTCTTCTCAAAATACATACAAATTGGGTTTTTAAAAATACTTCTATTTTTATTACTAACTGCTTAAATTTTACCTCATCTTTCTGTACTTAATGCAATAATACAACTCTTGTTGGTTTATTTCTTATTTGTCTAATCTCTTTGCTTATATTTTCATTTAATTTTTAATAAATAATACATTTTAATGGCTATATTCTTTCCAATTGCTCAAATGTATTTTTAAAATATGCTTTGAAATTATTTTTATATACTTACCCTCATTTTGTGTTTTGTTTGGTTTTGGTTTTGGCCACACCACATGGTGTGGGGAATCTTAGTTCCCCGACCAGTGATCAAACCCATGCCCCCTGCAGTGGAAGCACAGAGTCTTAACCTACTTACCTTCATTTTATTAAATTGTTCTTTTGCTTGTGCTTTTTTTTCTTTTTTGCTATTATAATGCTGCCATACATTTCTATTTTTAATTACTTTAATTTTATTTTATATATTTATGTATATAAAGTGTTTACAAGAAGTACTTACAAGAGTGTTAGCAAGAATTCCCAAGGGATACATTTCTAGAACTGGATTGTGCATTTTAAAGGTTGAATGTTGATAAATATGGCAGACGTATATCATGGGTAGAAGACCTCTCAAGTTTGATATCACCTTATACTCTTCCCGGTGCATTTAATTTTATGAAAATTCTCTCTCTCTCTCTCCCTTTATATATATATATATGAAGAAATATAGATATAGATATAGATATGCATACACACATATCCTCCTATATACTAACATATATTCAACATATATAATCATATGTGTGACATATATATGTTCCAATTATGTTCCAAATATATAATTTATATATTATGGAATGTATATGTAAACAAAAAAGCATGAATGTGATTACATCATACATAGCTGTATTTTTACAAGCTATTTTCATTTCCATTTCCCTTTTGCTTATTTTTTTCAATGCTTCTTTCTCTAATAAATTACTGTTAAGCACCCAAGTATCTCATATTACCAAAGCAATGTTTTCCATAGTTTCCTGTATACTCATGTAATTATATACTACATGATATATGATATATGCTTGTGTGCAAATATATACAGTTTGCTTTTGCTTTTATACAAACAATATCAAATTATACAAGTTTAGTGTCCTGGTCTTTCTACCCATATACAACATGAGGATCCCTTTAAATCACCTGATATGCTCTAATTAATTTTTCTTAAAGACTTTCTGATATTTCTAAATATGAATATAGTAAAATGCATCCAACCATTTACCTATTAGTAGGTATTAACTGTGTTTTGAGTATTTGGGGCCAACATAAATAATACTGTAATAAATATCCGTATACTTATGTGCTATACTTTCTGTGAAACAGATTATTAGAAATGGAATTGCTGAATACTTTTTGTATTTTAATAGAGATTGTCATATCATTTTAATTTAACTTGTGATATCGATTACCATGTATTTTATTAAAACGTATGTGTATACTTAAATGTATTTATTTGTGATTTAAAACTTCTGAGCTTTTAGTTTTAGTTAATAACTTTTCTCTTTTTCTAATAGTACAAGTAGCGTTCTAAGATTTCTTATGACAATTTCTATTGTTTTTTTACATTTAGGTTTTAACCAACTTTATTTTTACATCCTCATTTTAAGATAAGGGTGTAAATTCAGTTTCTTCCAGATAGATACCAGCATCATTTATTCAACAGTCAATAATTTTCTCCGTTTATTAAAATATCATCTTCATTCTTTGTTAAAATCTCATATATAAACTGGGATTTATATTTTTATTATTCTGTATTTTGTTCCACTTAACCATATTTTATTCCCATAACAATCTATATGATGTGATTACAGTAGATTTATATTTTGCTCTGTTTTGTATTTCTGGGATATGATAAGGCAGTTCACTTATATTTGATTATTTTTTCTTCTTCTTGGGCATTTATTCACTCTTGAAAACGTAAAGATTGCTTTAACAAATTCAAAACAAGAGAAAAAAAGAACTGCTGAGTCAGTTTAAATCACATTATGTTAATTTATTAATTAAATCGCATATTAATTTAGTAATTTCAGATAATCAGCACTTTTCTAGTATGATATAAAACACCCTAAACTAAATCTAAGCCTGCCTTTCCATTTTTGCACAAAGAAGTTTGATGGAGTATAATATAAAACTGTACCAATAACTCATGGTTCTTGATGGTGTCCACAATTATATTCATTAATACATAAACCAATAAACCAGCTGTACTGAGAATGTAATAAAAGCAAAGCACTAGACTTTAGTAACACATCACTAATGTAGAGGAGGTAAAGGTACACATGAAAAATTTAACTGACGTTATAAAGTCACCCATAAGACGCTGAATATATGACTAATGGCAAGCAAAGGTCACACATAGACAATTTAAAGCTATGTTCTTGGGGATCAGAAAAGAAAGAGACTTCTTTGGGTTAGGCATTTCACAAAGAATTCAGTTAAATGATGACTGTAAAGTGGATTTTGAAAAAGATAAAATTTAAATAGGTACACCAAAATGAGAGACGCATACAGTTGGGAAGAGTATAAGTAACACTGTAGAGATAAGACCTTAAAAGTTATTTACATCAGCGGGAAACCATGTAAACTAGGTTGGAGATTGTGTTCATGTGAAGATAAGAAATTGAGATTAAGATGGTATATAGGTGCCTGATTATAGAAGCTTCTGAATCCAAGTTTACCTTGAGTAATTAATAGTTCATTTTAAACATTTTAAAAAATAAACTGAACAAAGGTATTACTTTGCAAAGACTATTCTGGAGGCAGTGTGAGGATTAATTGGATAGAACTTAAACTTGAGGTGTAGAGATCAGTATTATTTATTCAAACTACAGTTGTTAAGAGAATAGAGTGTTGGAAATGGGAATTGAACGGAACGGATGTGATACTTTCTGAAAGAAACATAGGGCTTTAGTATTTTTATTAGAAATGTTTTCCTTTATTATGTACTCAGACCTGTGAAAAATTTATTACTATGTCTGTCTGATGCCAAAACTTTAAATTTAAAACTGGCTAAACAGCCAGATATCATAAAATTCTTTTATATTACAGGTGTTAGAAATTATAACACCAGCCATGTTTTAGATTTTTCTAGATTTATCATATCCAGACAACACAATTTGCTCTAATCCATGCCTCTGTCCTCTGAGATTTCTATGGTATGTATATCCAGGCCCAATAAGTGCTTCAGTCTTCGTTGGGAAATAAGAAGGTCACTCTTCAATGGAAACTTTGTCTACTCCGAATAATAGTTTTTGCATGAATATTAACAATATGGTATACTTTCTTGATGGATTAGGGGAAGACAAAAAGTGTTATGCCATTGATTTCTGTCCTAGGTGACCAATAGTAATCTCAAAAGATGTATTTGTTCCTTGAATGCACCAGTGCAGCTTCAAGCCTCAGTTTTAGGGTAACTTTATAATCAGCTCTTGGTTCTTCATGCTACCAGTTTCCCTATGTCTCAATCTTTTTCCAATCCAAGAGCTGTCCGACTGGAAATAGAGGAAATACGGCGGGTCTTGTTACCCATCTAAATTCTAGTAAAATATGCTGCACAGAAAGAAGCTAGGAAGGAAGGAAAGAAGGAAGAATGGAAGAAAGGAAAGAAGAAAAGAAGGAAGGGAGGAAGGGAAGAAACTGGTCTAACTTCAAGTCAGTATTAAGCATCACAATTAGTATGCACACAAAACTTATCTATAAAGAGGAACATTTGCATTGGGGGAGTGGCAGTGAGTCTTTTTTTCCTTGGATTAGCTGATTAGCATTTCCTAAGGAATATAATTATACCAGAAGATTATATATTTTATAAGACGGCTGTTGGAAGTTTCTTGATATCAAGATGCATAACACCCAAAAACCTTCAGTTGTCAAGGGATGTGTAATCCATTGTACTCCTGTGATTTTTCAAAGCTTAGGAGACATTTTTGCTGCAAGAATTACATGGAAATTATCCACGTGAATTCCAGTCACAAATCTAGCCAGTACATTCTGATTTCTTAGAAGGCTTTATGTAAACATGTTGGCGAGAAACAACCTGAACAGCTAAAACTTAGAGAATCTAAAATGTAAAGAACATGAAATCTCCTTAGCTCCTTTTCCAAAGAATACATTCCACTTATGTGATGTAATGTGAAACTGAAAATTAGAAGGTGTTCCCATTTCAAACAGAGCATTGACATCTCATTAAGATGTTAAATATATTTCCCCAGAGTAATATAGGAGTTGAAACATCCAACATAACTGGTTCATTCCTATATGAGGAGAAAGTTATAATTATTTCTGAAGTCTAGTGAAAATTTTCCATTTCTTTTAAATGTATAATATATATGAAACTATTACTTTTCTGTAATACCTCTTAATTTTAGTGGGACACTTGAAAATATACTTTTGTATTAAAAATATACCTTAAAATTAATATTAAGGTTACTTTTTATTTCAATGAGAAAAATCTATTTCCAGAAAATTCTTAACATGTAGCAGGTGCAGGACATTTTCTCCTCATCTAAATAATGGATATCTTAGTTATTAAAAACCGTATTTCCAAGAGGTATTTATTTCATTGAAAATAATGAAAGAAATGATTCAGTCTTTAATAAGTAAAATCATATCAATAAAATAAATTTTCATAAACTGTATATGCAAGAAATATTTGTTTCATGGACTACTGTGAATTTTATTCCTAAAAAGACTGTGTGTTCAATAGTTAAAATTATACTAAATAATTAAAATAATGATGATCTTATATTAGAGAAAGAAGAATGAGTACAATTGTAGTTATCATTGGAATGATAAATAAGGGAGGGTAAATTAAATGGTACTTTATATTTTTCTAGCTTAAGGTCATATATGCTGATTATTTCAACTAAAACATTCATTAAACATTGAATCATAATAGGACAAACTAGACATTGTAATTTCAGGAAGGAAACATTTACAGTTACCAAGAATACATGGAGATGTAGCCTGGAATGGGCCCATTGGTTTCCTTCATAGGTACCCACAGTCAGACATCATGTTGGTATATTTACTTGATCAGCCAGCATCCGGGGTGGGGGGAGGGTCTCTGCATTCCTTAAAGGTGGTTCACATTGACTGAGCTTCTGAGGCTGACAAGTAACATTAGAATGCCAATTTATTAATTTACAACTCAGAGTCTCTCTGTCACAGAGGTCGTGTATTCTCTCCTTGTAGATCCACGAACACAGGAAACCACATATTTTTTTCAGAAGGTTGTTTGATGAGCGTAAGATTAGAACAAGAGACTTTATTTTTATTGAAGTATAGCTGATTTACAATGTGTGAGTTTCATGTGTACAGCAAAGTGATTCACATATACACATATGTACGTGTTTGTGTGTATATATATATATATTCTTTTTCAGATTATTTTTCCCTTATAGGTTATTTAAAAATATTGAGTATAGGTCCCTGTGCTATACAATAGGTCCTTGTTGGTTACATATTTTTTACATAGTAGTGTGTACATGTTAATCCCAAATTCCTAATTTATCTCTCTCCACCTCCTTTCTCCTGGCAACCATAAGTTGTTTTCTATGTCTTCTGTGGGTCTATTTCTGTTTTGTATGTAAGTTCATTTGTAGCTTTTTTTTTTTTTTTTTTTTTTTTTAGATTCTGCATGTAAGTGGTATCATATGATATTTGTCTTTCTCTGTCTGGCTTACTTCACTTAGTATAATAATCCCTAGGTCCATCCATGTTGCTGCAAGGGGCATTATTTCATTCTTCTTTATGGCTGAGTAGTATTCCATTGTATATATGTACCACATTGTCTTTATCCATTCCTCTGTCAATGGACATTTAGGTTGCTTCCATATCTTGGCTATTGTAAACAGTGTTGCAAGGAACATTGGAGTGCATGTATCTTTTCAAATTATGGTTTTCTCCAGATATATGCCCAGGAGTGGGATTTCAGGGTCATATGGTACTCTTAGTTTTAGTTTTTTAAGGAACCCCCATACTGTTCTCCATAGTGGCTGTACCAATTTACATTCCCACCAACAATGTAGGAGGGTTCATTTTCTCCACATGCTGTATACCAGAAAATTACTAGAGCTCATTGATGAATTCAGTAAAGTTGCAGGGTACAAAATTAATACACAAAAATCTATTACATTTCTATACACTGACAGTGAAAGATCAGAAAGAGACATTAAGGAAACAGCCCCATTTACCATCACATCAAAAAGAATAAAACACCTGAGAATAAACCTACCTCAAGGGACAAAAGACCTGTCCTCCAAAAACTATAAGATGCTGATGAAAGAAATCGAAGATGACACAAACAGATGGAAAGATATACTGTGTTCTTGGATTGAAGAATGATTGTTAAAATGACTATACTACCCAAGACAATCTACAGTTTCAATGCAATCCCTATCAAAATGCCAATGGCATTTTTTACAGAACTAGAATAAAACATTTAAAAAATTTGTATCAAAATACAAAAAACCCCAAATAGTCAAATCAATCTTGAGAAAGCAAAATGGAGCTGGAGGAATCAGACTCCTTGACTTCAGACCATACTACAAAGGTACAGTCATCAAAACAGTATGTACTGGCACAAAGACAGACTTACAGATCAATCGAACAGGTTGGAAAGCACAGAAATAAACCCACAAACCTATGGTCAATTAATCTATGACAAAGGAGGCAAGAATATACAATGAAGAAAAGATAGTCTCTTCCATATGTGGTGCTGGGAAAACTGGACAGCTACATATTAAAAATACGAAATTAGAACATTCTCTAACACCATATGCAAAGATAAGCCCAAAGTGGATCAAGGACCTAAATGTAAAACCAGACACTATAAAGCTCCTAGAGGAAAACATAGACAAAACACTCTTGGACAAAAATTGCAGCAATATGTTTTTAGATCTGTCTCTTAGAGTAATGGAAATAAAAAAGCAAAAATAAACAGATGGACCTAATTAAACTTAAAAGCTTTTGCACAACAAAAGACCTCCAGAATGTAAGAAAATATTGCAAATAATGCAATAGACAAAGGATTAATCTCCAAAATACACAAATAGCTTATACAGCTCAATATAAAAAAAAAACCCAAATAACCCAATTGAAAAATGGGTAGGAGATCTAAACAGCGATTTCTCCAAAGATGACATACCAATGGCCAAAAGGCACATGAAAAGATGCTCAGCATCACTAATTATTAGAGAAATGCAAATCAAATCTACAATGAGATATCACCTCACACCAGTCAGATTGGCCATCATCAAAAAGTCTAGAACGAGAGACTGTAGTTGTATGATTCAAGTGTTGACAGTCATTACTTATCCATTCCAAAATAATGCCACCTGCCAAATGCCCTGAATCATGAATTTGCTTGGCAAGAACTTGCACTTATATGTAAAATGTTTAATTCTCACTATGATAGTCCTTATAACTGCTTTCTGTTAGTTTTGTTGGCTGAAACACACACACACACACACACACACACACACACTTTTGGAGTGACACTATTTTTAAAAAGAGTTTAGTATCTTCAGGTTACAGTCTTATTATGTATTAGGTATAAATCTGTGTCCAAATTTCCATGGGATAATTTATTTCCAGTTTACTAAGAGAAATGTCAATGTGGTACCATTATACTAATAATAGCATAAATGATGAGAAATTCATATGGTAATGAGAACCAGAATACAGGTATGTAGCAAATAGACTTTAATAATTCAACTATCTACAATAGAACATTATTTGAAATTATGTGTGAATGTAAATTCGTTAAATTTTTAAAAAACATGTTTTTCAATGTGACAAAATTTTAAAAATTTGATGAGAACCAAGAGAACACAAAATAGAAAACATCTTAAGTTTAAATATCAATATCACTGCTCCTAACATTCTTAACCTTCTCTGGTTTCCTTCTCAGCTGTCACCCTCTTACTCCAGGCTGCACAACAGTATCTAGGGATTAATCTCAACTTTAATATATAAAACTATAACTTTATATTTTAAATTAACAATTATAATGAACAGTGGAAATGTGTCCTGAATCTGCTTTCTGACTAGACAACAGTTACTTCGTTAGGCTGTGAGTTACTCAGGAATTATTCTTTTCCTAACTCCCTCCCGCCTTTCCTCCCTCCCTCTTCCTCCCTTCCTTCCTTACTTCCTCCCTCCCTCCTTCCCTCCTCCCTTTCCTCCTTCCTTCCATCCTCCTTCCCACCCTTCCTCCCTTCCTTTGTTCCTTCTTTCCTTCCTCCCTCCCTCCCTTCTTCCCTCCCTTCCTCCCTCCCTCCTTCCCTCTTCCCTCGCTTCCTCCCTTCCTTCCTTCCATCCTCCCTCCCTTCCTTCCTCCCTGCATTCCTCCCTCCTTCCTTCCTTCCTCCCTTCCTCCCCCACTCCCTCTCTCCCTTCCTCCCTACCCCCTCCTTCCCTTCCTTCCTCCCTCCCTTCCTTCCTCCCTCCCTTCCTCCCTCCCTCCCCCCCTCCCTTCCTTCCTTCCTTCCTTCTTTCCTTCCTTCCTTCCTTTCTTTATCTTATTTACAGTGGACCACAAAAAGTATGTAAAATGTATATAATTAACAAAGAAAGTTGAAAAACCGAGACCTATGTCAAATTTATTTAAAAAGCATACATTTTAAAATGGTACTACAAATAACTTTCTTAACTATCATTTAAAGAAATAATAAAATAAATGGGTATATATATGTTCTTAAGGTTTAGTTTTTAAACATATATATATATATATATATATACACACACACACACAGCCAGAGGTTTTTGTTTGTATATTCATTAAAATCCTCAATGAAATACTTAGGAATGAGTTTTTGTGCAGTATGTAAAAAGGATCATATAGCATGCCCAAATATATTCATCATATCAACAAGCTAAAAATGTTATGAAATTTTTATTGATGCACACAAAAAATGTGACAAAATTTCATGGTAATATGTTTCAGTAAAGTAGGAAAAGAAGTAGGTTTCCTCAAACTGATAAAAGCATTTTTTTTTTCCTTTTGGAAACTTTATTTTATTATTATTGTTTTTTTTTAACATCTTTATTGGAGTATAATGGCTTTACAATGGTGTGTTAGTTTCTGCTTTATAACAAAGTGAATCAGCTATACATATACATATATCCCCATATCCCCTCCCTCTTGCGTCTCCCTCCCACCCTAAAGAGGTAGAGATAAAGGCATTTTTAAGAAACAACTACATCTAGCATCATACTTAATGGTGAAACTGAAATTTTTCCCTCTAAGATTATGAAAAAGGCAAGGATTCTGTTCTCATCACTTCTTCTTTTTAACATTCTACTAAACATTCTAGCTGGTGGATTAATGAGACAGACAGAGATTGTTTAGGTATAATATACCGAATAATATATTTCAAAGACTACTGGAATTAATAAGTGGGTTTACCATGGTTATGGGCTACAAGAACAAAACACAGCTGTATTTCCATATAAAATTTGTTCCCCAAACTCCTATGAAAGCCACCCTAATTTTGACTGCAGTCATTTGATTCTGCACTACAGAATGTTGCTAGATTTTTCATGTGTTTAAGAATATGTAAATGTGGGGCTTCCCTGGTGGCGCAGTGGTTGAGAATCCGCCTGCCGATGCAGGGGTCACGGGTTCGTGCCCTGGTCCGGGAAGATCCCACATGCCGCGGAGCAACTAAGCCCGTGAGCCATGGCCGCTGAGCCTGCGCGTCCGGAGCCTGTGCTCCGCAACGGGAGAGGCCACAGCAGTGAGAGGCCCGCATACCGCAAAAAAAAAAAAAAAAAAAAAAAAAAAAAAAAAAAAAAAAAAAAAAAAAAAAAAAAAAAAAAAAGAATATGTAAATGTGAAAATAAAAATACAGCAAATAAATTAATAAATATAATTAACATATAAATACATAAATTGTTCAAGTATTTATGTTGTCTTCATTAGGAAGGTTACATCATTCCTGGAAGAAGTCCAGAGGTCCTAATATTTCAACCATTAGATTGGCAAAAATTGCAGTGTTGATAATAACACATGCTTGGGATTGTGTGGAGAATTTATTTAATATTAGATATGCATTTTATTTAATAGAGGTACAACAATTGATAATTTCACATATGGCTGAATTCCATTAATGGAGAGGAGGAGAAATAACATAACTTGTCATCGTTTGTCACAATGGGAGAATATACTTTATACCACCATATACATAGGAACATGATGAGACTTAATACATCCAATCAGTGATATAATTTTGTCTGATTTTAATGAAATGTAATATGTGACCACAAAAGAGTTCAAAATATGATGCCAGGTGTTCTTGTTTTATAAATTTATCAAAAAATTCCTTTAAAGAAGTGTGCTCTCTAATACATTTTATCTATTTATTTTTAAAAATTGAGGTAACATTGATTTATAACATTATAGGTTATATGTGTGTAACCTTATATTTCTACTTCTTTATACCCTACAACACGCTCACCACCAAAAATTTAGTTTCCAATATGAAAAGTCAATTTTTCAGTACCTATTAAAATATAAAATGTGACTCAATGTATTTACCCTAAAGCAACAACATAAACTAGTACATTTGGCATATATGAGTTTTTTCACTGCAGATTTTTTGTGATTTATAAAACTTAGAATTAGCCTAAATGTCTATCAAGAGAGGATTGACTAAATCTGTGAATTATATTTGTAGGTGTTAAATTGAAAAGACCTCCAAAAATATAATTTTTTTAAAGGCAAGTTTTAAAATACTTGTAGTCTGATACAGTACATATAAAATATTGCATATTTTGAGGTACTTATTTTTGCTTCCTAGAATCACAGCATTTTCTCAAATAATATGTCTATTATTTAATTTTTGAAAATGATTACTTTTGAGTGAAGGACAACATTATTTGCTCCATCCTATTTTGTGTAACATTTTATTAAAATGGTATCTTACTATTCTATATACTACTTTAAAAATTTCACCAGATTAAGTTTACTTAAGAACTCAAGGTACCTTATTTTATTTACTTGATATTATGCACTAGTTTTGATAAGCTCCCATTATTATTTGTAAAAGGTGAGAAAACTAGTATTTTATTAATCTAAGATTTTAATGCATTATATATATTTTTTTAAAAAAAAAAATTTTTGCGGTACGCGGGCCTCTCACTGTTGTGACCTCTCCTGTTGAGGAGCACAGGCTCCGGACGCACAGGCTCAGCGGCCATGGCTCAGGGGCCCAGACGCTCTGCGGCATGTGGGATCTTCCCGGACCGGGGCACGAACCCGTGTCCCCTGCATCGGCAGGCGGCCACTCAACCACTGTGCCACCAGTGAAGCCCCATTATATAAATCTTTAAAAATGGTTTGTAAATGGAAACTTTTATAAGCAAATAAAATGATTGCAACAAATTATAGCGAGTCATCATTCAGTAAGGACTCAAGAAATTGGCGTTTGGCTCATATTAAAACAATGTAAAATGTATAATCTCTGTATATAGCTCATTGACAAACTGATGTATTAAAAATATTAGAGAAACTATTTCAGTTAATGTTATACCACAGCTTTGAAGTTCCTTCAGTAATTAAATGTTTACTCAAAAAAAATTTTAGGTATGTCATGCCTCCATTGAGTGATCAAAATATATCAGAAGCATAAATATTTTGATTCCTTAAGAAATGAGGTTGAACTAACTTTATTACTTGCATTGTATATAAAATGTGAATATATATTTTTTAAAAGTATGTCTTTTACTGTGTGGGATTTAAACGGAAAAATGTGACAATTCAATAAAAGAATCATTAGATGTAGTTCTATATTAAGATAAGTAGTTGTTTAAATTCTTCTGGTGAATCATGTTTACCAGCATGTTAAACTAAACCCTCATGTTTAATATTAATATGAAGTATCTCAAGAGTAATCCCTAAGGGGAAGTCCCTAGGAAGAAATCCCTGGGAAGAAGGTCCAATTAGTTTTAATACTACATAGGATAATATATCTTATTTTCTTCAAAATAAAGGATATTTGAAATACTGGTGCAAAGGTAAATTTACTGAGCTTCCTATCATTTACTTTTATATTTAAAAACATGGATAGTGCTGGAAAAAATACTCTTGGTGAATATACAAGACTAAATGATGCAATCTAGAACACCTTCCTATTTACCTTTGAAATTAAAAAGAAATTATATCTCTGAACAAAACCAGTTGTCATAAATTCATCTTAGAAATACCTGAAAGCTCAAATATCAGTGACCAAATTCAAACCAAAATTAATAAATGTAGTATTATATAGATTGTTGTAAGCTGAGTGCTCCATGACTGTGAAGATTTTAAAGGTAGTTCTTAGGGACTCAGGGTTACAGAAAGATGATCTCCAATTGATCTTAATTTCCTTGAGCAACCCACATAAATCTTCTCTACAAAAAATGTTCTTAAGGAAAGAGCAGCAGGTACCTGCAGAAATATCACCAGAATGAGAACTGGGAGGCTGAAAGTTTTTATGTCCGTGACCTTCTTTCCTTGTCTGCAGAGGCAATTCTGCTTCAGTGCTGGAGTGCTGGAGGTAATTTCTCTAAAGCGCTGTCTCTGTATCCGTTGAGCACTTTTAAATGGAGTAAAATCTTAAAGATCCAAAGTACCATGGAGTTTCTGCCATAAAAACAACAGGATTTAGGTGACATCTAAATGCTAAATGTTCTGGCAGAAGACAGTGGCTTCCTGTGAATTCAAGGAGCTTTTGATCTCACTTTTTCTTGTACAACTTCACAATTTGCCATGTTTTAGGGTCACTATGTACATGCCATTTCTTGACAAATGCGTTATTCTTACTTATCTCACCCAAAAGAGTGCCTTACTTATAGTTGGTGTTCAGCAGAAGTTCATTACATGGATGAATAAAAGAATATGTGAATGAATAAACACACCTTAGAGTCTGGCAAAAAACATATTTTGAAATAGATATATGACATAAAGACTTAAAAAGTATTATAACATGTATGAAGTACTCACCAGATTAGAAGAGCTCATTTTAATTTTAAGAGAACAATTTGCATTCTATGTCAGTTTCATAGAAGACACCAATTTTTTTTTTTAACTAAGTGAGCCAGAGTGAATGATTGTATGAGTAGATACAATTCATTTTCATGATATATAGAAAGCTTAGACTTTGATCTCTTTCATAATATAATCTGTAGTAATTGACTGCTGTATCCCACAATCAGTTTATAAATGTTACTTTAATAAGCTGTATAACATTTGGCTTAGATGTTTGCCTTAATTGAAATTTAAATCCCATAACATTTCCCTAAATTAACAGTGGAATATTGTACACAAATTATTGAGGAAATAAGTTTGTGTTTAAGAATCAAGTATAGAAAGCTGGAAAATGGAACTTCAATACATGTAATATTGTGGGGAAATGTTGGAAGCACATCTTTCACAGAATTATGCAGAAAAATAATTGTAGGAACTGAGCTCGAATGGAACACCTATTATACAGTATATGGGACGATGCATATTATATGGTATTTACAGTAGGTTGTTGCAAAACTTTTGGCCTTTAGAATCCCATAGGGCTGAGTTTAGATTAATACTGAAATGAGATATTTAAGTATTTAGAAAAAAATTAAAATAATGGATAATTAAAGCTATTTTATTTAAGATTTTAATATTTATGGATCTGTACTTTTTTTTTAATGTTTTTGTTTTGGTTGGTTTTTTGCCATGACAGTCATGCTATTCAAAATAAAGCACAGGATCTGAAAAAGCACACAAAAATGTTTGTATTATACACATTGTGGTACTGTTAAAGTATTATACTGTACTACTTTGAAAATGGGTGATATTCAAATTATGTACATACAATAAATCCTGATAAACATAAAAGCTTAACTGCCAAAGCATATAATTTGCCAAATATGCTTAAAATTAAATTGACCTTACACCCAAATAACGCTTTCATAGTCCTATTCCTAACAGAATTAGAAATAGAAATAGAAATCTCTATTAAAAGAGGTGAGGTTCAAACTAAATATTCTAAAATCACTAATGAAATTCTATGAAATACATCTTCAAAATTATAATCATGTCGGGTTTTGTTTCAATATTTTTCAACTAATGATATAATCAAATTTTTACTTTTGTCTTTTCAAACATTTATATTATAAATAAAACTAATTTATTATCTTCACAGCAGAGGAAGCAAATTCTATGTGTGGAATGTCCTGAACTCAGTAAAAAGACACTTTTTAATATAAGACAATTTGTATTTTCAATTTTAAATAACTTCACTCTAAAAACCATACCAGCAATTTTCAAATTAATAGCTATGTAACTTTCTATGTAGTGTAAATATTAATAAGTATTTGATACTTCTAAATGCTGATCATAATTGGCACTCACTGAAAACTGTAGTTAGGAAGTCTAATGAATAATTACGCTATTTTTTTCCTTTCCTCAGGCATCAGTTTACACTTTGTTATTATTTTTAAATATTGGAGTATAGCTGATTAACAATGTTGTGTTAATTTCAGGTGTACATCAAAGTGATTCAGTTATACATATACATATATCTATTCTTTTTCAAAATCTTTTCCCATTTAGGTTATTACAGAATATTAAGCAGAGTTCCCTGTGCTATACACTAGGTTCTTATTGGTTATCTATTTTAAATATAGCAGTGTGTATTTGTCAAATCAAAACTCCCAATCTATCCCTTCCCCACACCCTTCCACCCTGGTAACCATAAATTCATTCTCTGTGAGTCTGTTTCTGTTTTGTAAATAAGTTCATTTGTATCATTTTTTTTAGATTCCACATATAAGCAGTATCATATGGTACTTGTCTTTCTCTGTCTGACTTATTTCACTTAGTATGATAATCTCCAGGTCCATCCATGTTGCTGCAAATGGCATTATTTCATTTAATGGCTGAGTAATATTCCACTCTATATATGTACCACGTCTTCTTCATCCATCCATCTGTTGATGGACATTTAAGTTGCTTCCATGTCTTGGCTATTGTAAACAGCACTGCAATGAACATTGGGTTGCATGTATCCTTTCAAATCATGTTTTTCTCTGGATATATACTCAGAGTGAGATTGCTGAATCATATGGTAGCTCTATTTTAAATTTCTTAATAAACCTCCATACTGTTCTCCATAGTGGCTGTACCAATCTACATTCCTACACAATGTAAATTGTGTAGGAGAGTTCCCTTTTCTCCACACCCTCTCCAACATTTATTGTTTGTAGACTTTTCAATACTCGTGGTCCTGACTGGTGTGAGGTGATATCTCATTGTAGTTCTGATTTGCGTTTCTCTAATAATTAGCGATCTTGAGAATCTTTTCATGTGCCTCCTGCTCATCTGCATATCTTCTTTGGAGAAATGTCTGTTTAGGTTTTCTGCCCATTTTTGATTGGGTTGTTTGGTTTTCTTTGATACTGAGCCACATGAGCTGTTTGCAAATTTTGGAAATGAACCCTTGTTGATCTCACCGTTTGCAAATATTTTCTCCCACTCTGTGGGTTTTCTTTTCATTTTGTTTACGGTTTCCTTTGAAGGCTATTTCTTAATTTGGAAAGAAAACCAGTGTTTCTGACAAGCGTGTTCTATTGGAGCTTTGATGGAAACAAATAGTCCAGTGGTTTTCAAAATATGGTCCCCAGACCAGCTGCATCAGCATCATCTATGAACTTAGAAATGCAAGATCTTGTGCCCCACCCTACATATAATGAATCTTCTGGGGGCAGAAGCTTGAAATATGTGTTTTATCAAAATCGTCTGATTCTGATGCAGGTTAAAGTTTGAGAACCACTGGAATAGATAGACCCATGGTTAATATCATTTAGCCTCCTGTAATAGAGGGAACTGATGATGTCAGTCCCACAGGGCTCTCAGTAGTCCTGGTAGAGGAAGGGCAGGTACCAAGATAGTCCATGTCATCATAAGTAGAGCATGAAGATGAAAATGGGCCCATATTGTATAGGAACTTTGAGATCAGATCTGGAAAAGGAAGTCTAAAATCAAGGCAATCAGAATAAAGATAAGGTAACTGAGTCCTGATTCAGATACAAGGAAATTAGATCAAAGGGCCAAAAATTCCAAGGGAAAGTAATCTATATTATAATCAGATAAGATTATGGGCTTTGGGCACAGACTGGACATATATATTCAATTTTTAAAAAGCATTTGAACTCTTTTAAAGTCTTCACCTTAGAAATGACTAATACAATACTAGTAAAATTATCATAAGGTTTATTAATAGCATTAGTTAACATGCAGTGAGTAACTTCAGTGTCCCAGAATTTCAGCAAGAGCTTTAATGCGTTATCTGAATTGATCTCCATACAGATCCTATGAGATTGTCATAAATACCATCCCCAGTTTACAGAGCAGGAAACTGCAGCTTAGAGAGACTGAGTAGCTTGCCTAATTTCATATAGCTGGTAAATCATGGAAATGAAATTTGAACAGAGGGAAAAATACTAGAGTCTATGCTCTGCAGATAAAGTACTTAGCATATTTCTGAACACAGAGTAAATGTCCTGAAAAATGGAGAAAGAGAATGGAAAACATGGTACAAGTTACTTTAAAGAATATTTATCAGTTAATCACCTTCTTATGCATCAAAATGCAGTCTTTTTCAATAATTTTCATTTATTTTGAAAGACAAGGAAGAAATAAGAAATTAATCTCAATGTTTTTCTATTTGTTATCTTCAATATTGTTTATTATTTTGAAATCCCTTTCACTGAATTTGGAAGATTATAACACAACTTATAAGTGAATTGTTAAAGAAATACTGTCCTACAGTAACAACTTACCAGTACAGTATGTTGGATTTGACTATCTATGTCTAAAAAAGTGATTGGCAGAGGCTTTACTTTTGCTCAGTCAAATTAAAACTTGGGTACCAAGGAAGAGAGACTGAAAGGAAATACTATACCAAGGAGATTACAACTGAATTGGAGGTCAGCAAGTGAATCAGTTTCTCTTTCTTATTGTCATTTCAATTGAAAATTTGTACAGACAGGGTGCCTCTGTATGATGTGTAACTTTCTTGATGAGCAGAGGATGATCTACCATGTCCAATCAATAATTTTTATGATTAGCTCCCATGGATCAATCTATTGTTAAAGTAAAATCTGTCAAAGATTATTAAAGAATTATCTACTAGGATGAGGAAGATAATTTTCTACAGTCTGAGCTTTCAAATGAAGAGCATTCTGGTGATGTATTGCACAGAGAACAACTGGAGTATACAAAAAAGGAAATGCTGTATGCAGAGGAGAACCTAACATTTTTTCTCACAGAGGGGATGTGTTCCTGGGAAGTCTGTACGGAAGAGGGCACTGCAGGTCTGTAACACAACAGAAATGACCTCCGGGCTCTTCAATAAAGTTGCCAGTGAAAATTGGGCTAAAGGGTAATGTTACAATTCTGAGGTGTATTTGGCAGGGAGACTTTTTGCCACATCTACTGCCCTTGTATTTACAGGGCAAAATCAGAATTTTGATGACAAGCTGGCAATGACTTGTACCCCCAAAGTTCCATAATTTTCAGTCCTTCTCCACCACTCCACCTCTACCCCTGCTCTTAGTGAGGGAAAGGGCAACAGGGAGAGTTGCTGGTATTCACAAATTCTAACCAGACCAGATTCTGATGCTTTAGACTCTGGCAAGCTACTTAATCTCTTTCTGTCTTGCTTTTCTCATTTAAAAAATTAAGATAATAGTATTTTCTTCTTTCTCAGAGTATTGGTGAAGGCTAATGCATTTCAAAGAACTTTGAAAGGAAAAAACAAGCTGTTCATGTACAGGACAGTATTGTTTTCCTTTTCTCTCAAAATAATACAAAAGCTTTCTGTTGAGCAGCAGGGAAAAAAAAAAAAGAGATACTTCTAGACTTAGCTTTTCAGTGGTCTATTTATGCTCAGTATTTGGTTTAGTGCCCAATAGTCTACACTAAATAAAAACAAGGTTAGGGGATGTTTGCTGGGTTTGGCTACCAAACATCAGTTTGCCCTCATTTTCCTAACTACAGTGGAGATTTTTTTCTGGGGAACTGCCTCTTTCCTGCTCTTGCACTCTTGGTCGTGCTATAATTCAATGTGCCCTGCAACCCTTTTCCCCAAAGCACATGGTAAGCCAATTTGGTACTCTCTCCTCAGATATTTTGAATATTATTTAAAGTTAATAGAAAGATATTTAAAAGAAAACAGAACTATGTAGAACATATATTCCAGTTACTTTCTGAATTTTATTTTCCTAGTTTTCCAGCCAATTCTGTGATTAACCAAATATCATTCTAATTAAAAACTGGCTTAATTTAGCCAGTCAGTGAATCAATTTGTAGCATTTGAGAACTAAAGACCCATATAGGAATAAGCAAGTTCTGGCTATGGTTAATAATCAGGAAATTCCTAGGAACAGAATTTATGAGCATTCTACACTTCAAATTAATTACCTGTAATAGTGTGTGTGTGTGTGTGTGTGTGTGTGTGTGTGTGTGTGCGTGTAAATTCAGGAATTAACTGAGTTGTCAAAAAGGAGTTGTAATCCTTTAACCAATTTTTACCTTTGAGTCAGTTCTATTAACTCAGACACCACTAAATAAAGAGGAGATTGAGTACACCCAGGGAAGAATATTCCTATAATAATGCAAATGTCCACTGCCATTATTCTAATCTTCCCCACAACCACCCGTGGCCATTCTTGTATGTATTTACAAGTCCTGAGCAAGGAGAAAAGCCAGGTGGTTTAAGAACTGCTGTATTTGAATCTGTACTTATATCCTTAGGGTAGTCAGAGTGTTACTATGGTCTCATAGTCAATAGAAGAGTTTATGGAAGTCAAATGATTAGTGAGATTTTAACCCTCATTTATATCTTGGAAGATCCAATAGGACTTGAAACCCATCCTGGGAATATTTTCAGTTACTGATTATAGAGTTGAAATCGATACCTTCAGCAACGGCAAAGATTCAATGAATTTCTGACGTGAAATTGTCAATAAGGATAAAATATTTATTGAACACTGGCCATTGCTACAAATAGTTTACAAAGCACTTGTCTGAAAATTAGAGGGACACATCAGATATTTGTCTTTGTCTGACTTACTTCACTTAGTATTATAATGTCCAGATCCATCCATGTTGCTGCAAATGGTATTATTTCATTTTTTTAATGACTAATATTCCACTGTATATAAATACCACATCTTCTTTATCCATTCATCTGTTGATGGACATTTAGATTGCTACCATGGCTTGACTATTCTAAATAGCGCTGCTGTGAATATTGTGGTGCATGTATCTTTTCAAATTAGAGTTTTTGTCTTTTCCAGATATGTGCCCAGGTGTGGGATTGCTGGATCCCACTGGGATAATTCTATCCATTTCTGGATAACTCTCTTTTTAGTTTTTTAAGGAACCTCTGTACAGTTTTCCATAGTGGCTATACCAATTCACATTCCCACCAACAGTGTAGGAGGGCTCCCTTTTCTCCACACCCTCTTCAGCATTTATTTTGTAAACTTTTTAGTGATGGATGTTCTGATTGGTGTGAGATGACACCTCATTGTAGATTTGATTTGCATTTCTCTAATAATTAGCATCTTTTCATGTGCCTGTTGGCCATATATATGTCTTCTTTGAACAAATGTCTAGTTAAATCATCTGCCCATTTTTGATTGAGCTATTGGTTTTTTTGTTATTGTGTTGTATAAGCTGTTTGTGTACTTTGGAAATTAAGCCCTTGTCAGTTGCATCATTTGCAAATATTTTCTTCCATCCCTGTGGGTTGTCTTTTCATTTTGTTTATGGTTTCCTTTGCTGTGCAAAAGCTTATAAGTTTTATTGGGTTCCATTTGTTTATTTTTGCTTTTATTTATTTTGCCTTGGGAGACTAATCTAAGGAAATATTGCTATGATTTATGTCAGAGAATGTTTTGCCTATGTTCTCTTCTAGCAATTTTATGGTATCATGTCTAATATCTAAGCCATTTTGATTTTATTTTTGTGTATGATGTTCTAACTTCATTGATTTAAATGAGGCTGTCCAGCTTTCCCAACACCACATACTGAAGAGACTTCCTTTTCTTCATTGTGTATTCTTGCCTCCTTTGTCAAAGAATAATTGACTGTAGATGTCTGGGTTTATTTCTGGGCTCTCTATTCTGTTCCATTGATCTATAGGTCTTTTTGTGCAGATACTACAGTGTCTTGATTACTGTAGCTTTGTAGTATTGTCTGGAGTCTGGGAGGGATACTCCTCTAGCTTTGTTACTTTTCCTCAGGATAGCTTTGGCAATTCTGGGTCTTTTGTGGTTCCATATACATTTTAGGATTATTTGCTCTAACTCTGTGAAAAATGTCATGGGTAATTTGATAGGGATTGCATTAAATCTGTAGGTTGCTCTTGGTAGTATGGTATTTAACCCAATATTAATTCTTCCAATGCAACAGCATGGGATATCTTTCCATTTCTTTGAATGATCTTCAATTTTCTTTATCAGTGATTTATAGTTCTCAGTGTATAGGTCTTTCACCTCCTTGGTGAGGTTTATTCCTAGGTATTTTTTTAAAATGTGATTTTAAGTGACATTGTTTTTTACTTTCTCTTTCTGATATTTCATTGTTTGTATAAAGAAATACAACAGATTTCTATATATTAATCTTGTATCCTGCTGACTTGTTGAATTCATCTATTAGTTCTAATAATTTTTGTGTGGAGTTTTAGAGTTTTCTATATGGAGTATCATGTCATCTGCATATAATGACAATTTACCTCTTCCCTTCCAATTTGGATACCTTTTATTTCTTTTTCTTGTATGATTGCTGTGGCTAAGACTTTCAATACTATGTTGAAGAGAAGTGGTGAGAGTAGACATCCTTGTCTTTTTTCAGAATTTAGCATGAAGTCTTTCAGCTTTTCACCTATGAGTATTATATCGACTGTGGGTTTGTCATAAATAGTTTTTATTATGTTGAAATATGTTCTCTCTATTTTGGTGAGAGTTTTTATCAAGACTGGATGTTGAATTTTCTCAAATGCTTTTTCTGCATCTATTGAGATGATCATATGGTTTTTGTCTTTTCTTTTGTTAATGTGGTATATCACCTTGATTGATTTGTGTATGTTGAACCATCCTTGTGACCCTGGAGTGAATCAAACTTGATCATGGTGTATGATCCCTTTTATGTGTTGCTGGATTCAGTTAGCTAATATTTTGTTGAGGATTTTTGCATCTATCTTCACCAATGATATTGACCTGTATTTTTCTTTTTTTGTAGTGTCTTTGTCTGGTTTTGATATCAGGGTGATGGTGTCTTCATAAAATGACTTTGGGAATATTCCCTCCTCTTCAGTCTTTTGTAGGAGTTTGAGAAGGATATGTATACATTCTTCTTTGTATGTTTGGTAGAATTCCACAGTGAAGCCATTCAGTCTTGGACTTTTGTTTACAGGGAGTTTTTTGTTTGTTTGTTTTTTATCACAGATTCTATTTCACTTCTAGTGATCAGTCTGTTCAAATTATCTGTCTCTTCTTGATTCCATTTTGACAGGCTGTGTGTTTCTAGAAACTTTTCCATTTCTTCTGGATTGTCCATTTTGGGGGCATATAACTGTTCATAGTATTTTCTTATGATTTTTTTGTATTTCTATGGTATGTATTATTTATTGTTTCCTTTTTCATTTCTTATTTTGTTTCTTTGGGTCCTGTCTCTTGGGCCTGGCCTCAGGTTTGTCAATTTTGTTTATCCTTTCCAAAAACCAATTCTTGGTTTTATAGATTTCTTTCTATTGCTTTTTTTAAACTCTATTTTATTTAATTCTTCTCTTCTCTGATCTTTATTATTTCCTTCTTTCTGCTGAATTTAGGATTTGTTTGTTCTTCTTTTTCTAATTCTTTTTGGTGGTAGGTTAGGTTGTTTATTTGAGGTTTTTCTTGTTTTTTGAGGAAGACCTGTATTGCTATGAACTTCCCTCTTAGGGAAGATTATGCTTTTGTTGCATCCCATAAACATTGTACGGTTGTGTTTTTATTGTCCTTTGTCTCGAGGTACTTTTTTGTTTCCTCATGGACTCATTGGTATTTTTGTAGTATGTTATTTAGTCTCCATGTAATCTTTTTTTTTTTTTTTTTTTCTCATTTTTCTTTTTGTGGCTGATTATAGGTTCATGCTGTTGTGGGCAGAAAAGATGCTTGAAATAATTTCTATCTTCTTAAATTTGTTGAGGCTTGTATTGTGTCACTTTCCTAGAGAATGTTCTGTGCTCACTTGAAAAGAATGTGTATTCTGGTTGTTTGGAAGTAGCGTCCTATAGATATCAATTAAGTCTAACTATTTTATTATGTCATTTAGGATCTCTTGCCTTACTGATAGTTTGTCTGGACGATATGTCCATTGGTGTCAGTGGTATGTTAAAGTCTCCTACTATTATTATATTCCCATCAGTTTCTCCCTTTATGTTTATTAGCATTTGTTTTATGCATTTAGGTTCTTCTATATTGGGTGCATATATATCAATGAGCGTAATAGCCTCTTCTTATATTGATTCTTTTATCATTATATAGTGTCCTTCTTTGTCTTGTCTTTTTTTATGGTCTTTGTTTTAAAGTCTATTTTGTCTGATATGAGTATTTCTACCCCCACTTTCCTGTCATTTCCATTAGCAATATATTTTTCTATTCCCTCACTTTCAATCTATATGTATCTTTTCCCTAAAGTGGGTCTCTTGTAGGCAGGATATTGTAGGTTCTTGTTTTATTATTCAGTGTGCCACTATAATTCTTTGATTGAAACATTTAGTCCATTGACATTTAAAGTAATTATTGATTATGTATATATTTCCATTTTAAACCTTGTTTTCCAGTTGATTTTGTATTCCTTCCTCCCTTTCCTTTTTTTTTGTTTTTTGTGGTTTGATGATTTTCTTTATATTATGCTTGAGTTCCTTCCTTTCTGGCTTTTGTGAGTCTGTTGTATGTTGTTGATTTGTGGTTACCCCAATTTTCAAGTCTGTTAACCCATAACAATATAGTGAGTCTCCTACATATGAACAAGTTCTATTCCAAGAGCATGTCTGTAAGTCCAATTTGTCTGTAAGTCCAACAAAGTTAGCCTAGGTACCCAACTAACACAATCAGCTATATAGTACTGTACTGTAATAGGTTTATAATACTTTTCACACAAATAATACATAAAAAAACAAACTTTTAAAATCTTACAGTACAGTACCTTGAAAAGTACAGTAGAACAGTACAACAGCTGGCATACAGAGGCTGACATAGAGTGAACAGGCAAGAATAGTTACCAACTGGAGGAGGGAGAAGAGGTGGGAGATGATAGAGCTGAAGGATCATCAGTAGTAGGAGCCAGAGGGCAAGCTGCAATTTCACTCACACCTGATGTTGATGGAATGCACATTTGTATCTTTGAAAGTTCTCAATTTGAAGGGCCATATGAAGGGGACTTACTGTATCTACTTGCTTTAGACTGATAGTCATACAGGTTAAAACATATTCTAAAAGATCTACATTTTCTTACTCCCCTCCCCAACATTTTGTGCTTTTAATATCCTCTTTTACATCTTCATGTTTATACTTTTGCTGTTTATTGTAGTTATAATCACTTTCACACATTTTTTTTTGATTATTTTAAATCTATATACTGGCTTATTTCAGTGATCTTCAATCCTTTTATAAATTTGCCTTTTCTACTGTGATTTTTCCTTTCCTGCAGAATCTTGTTTCTTTTGTATTTAGAAAATACCATTCAATATTTCTTTCAGGATAGGTTTAATATTGTTGTATTCTTTTAGTTTTTGCTTGTCACTCTTTCTATTTTAAATGATAATTTTTCTTGGTAGAGCATCCTGGGTTATAGATTTTCCCTTTCAGGACTTCGAATATATCTTGCCACTCTCTTCTCCTTTGCAATGTTTCTGTAGAGAGATCAGCTGATAGCCTTATGGGGATTCCTTGTAACTGACTCTTTGTTTTTCTCTTGCTGCCTTTAGAATCCTCTCTTTATCTTTAATTTTGCCATTTTAATTATGACATGTTTTGGTGTGGGTCTGTCTGCGTTCATCTTTTATGGGAGCCTCTGTGATTCCTGTACCTGAATATCTGTTTGCTTCTTTAGATTTGGGAAGTTTTCAGCCATAATTTCTTCAAATACATTTTCAATTCCTTTTTCTCTTTCTTCTCCTTCTGTGATCCCTATTATGTGTAGATTGGGATGCTTTATATTATCCCATAGGTCACGTATGTTGATTTCATTATTTTTCATTTACCTTTCTTTCTGATGTTCTAATTGTGTGATTTCCATTATTCTTTCTTCCAGATCACTCATTTTTCTGCATTATTTAGTCTGCTATTCATTTGCATTTAGCTCAGTCTTTATCTTGGCAATTGAGTTGTCTAATTTTCATTAGCTTCTCTTTATAGTTTCTAGTTCCTTGTTACAGTGATCTACATTTCTGTTGATAGTTTTTCTTAATTCCTTTAGCATTTTTATTACCTCCTTTTTGAACTCAGGGTTTGGTAGACTTGACAGGTCTGTTTCATTGTCTTTTTGCGGGGATTTGTCTTGTTATTTTAATTGAGAGTAGTCCCTCTGCTTTTTCATTTTACTTTTATTTCTCTGACTCTAAGAATGTAAGAGAAACAGTAATCTATTGGGTTCTTGAAGGGCGATTTTTATGTGGGAGTGTTTCTGTATAGACTGTATGAGTCCAGTATTGTTGGTGCAAGGGCTGTTTTTGGTATGAATGCCTACCACATCTTTCTTCAGAGTGTGATGGCTGTTGTCCTCTACATAGGGAATGTGTTTAGTGTTGTGGTGACCAGATGCTGCATGGGATGTTCAGTGGGGCCTCCTCTTTGCTCACTGGTTGTCACAGACCTGTCAGGGACAGGATCTGCTCTCCAGTTGTTGGAGTAGAAGCCCTCAGATCCAGTTCTAACTTGTGGTGTGAGGTAGGTGGGACCAGAGCACTCCCACTGGGAAATATCCCACTGCATATTCCTCCACAGGGGCTGTCCCCTAGGACATGTGACTCTGTGAGTCCACCCATCACCCAGTGTGTGCACCCACAAAGTCCACTGCTGCTGCTGCTGCCCCTGGTACTGCCTCTGCTGCAGGAATCCTGATAATCAGGTAGAATATCAGCCTTACCTCTGGCTCATGCATGCTCCCAAAGCCTACCTCAGCAGGGACCACACCCTACCATGAGCATGCTGACAGTGAAGCTCCTATGGCAGACCCATGCCCCACCTTTTGTGTGCTGATAATGAGGCTCCTACAGCAGACCCATGCTCTATCCTACATGTACCCCCATTTGTGGCACAGACCACACTTCAGGCCCTTTGGGCTGTCTCCATACAGTCTTCTCCATAGGTCTATCCTCTAAAGCCCAAATTTCAGCACCCAGCACCTGAGCAACCAGCAGTATCTATATCATTAAAATGCCTTTATTTGTTTTATTAAATGTTTTTGTCTTGTGTGTCTTTTGTCACACAATTTATTCTTTTGTTGTTTACTTGGGTTTCTGTATTTTTTGTACTTTCTCAAGCCTTTATTTTTAGTATTTATCTGCCACTTTTTTATAGTGGTATGCTTGTATAGTATTGAGGATATTGTCTGGTATAGGCCTGGAAGAGATAAATGTTGAATAAATTACTAACTACACACAATTTAAATATTCCATTCTGTAGGTGTATTTATTTGAAATTAATAGTGCTTTAGATTTTTGTTTGTTTGTTTTTAATAAACTTCCAACAGTTCTCTGAAATACTACCAGTGAGAAATGGCTTAAACAGGAAGAGCTATTTACCTTTTCAGTACCCCCTTGGGGACAAGCCTGGGGGAAAATGTAGGCTCTCTTTCGTGTGCCTTATTATTATTAATAGGTCCATCTACACTTGTTTCTCAAGCACAACATTTAATCACAAGAACTTCTATCCTTTCATTAACTGAGGCCAAACTTGACACGAATATATGAGAGAAGGTGTAACTTAATAAAAGGCTGATATATTTAAACCCAATACATTATTTGCATGCTGAAAGATTTTCACTTGTTGAGTTAAAGTTCTGGTACTTTGATCATGTTTGATATTCTGTGTGATACTTTTAGTCACATTAAAAAAAATAAGCTCAAGCAAGTGTTGCATTTTGCATGAGTATTTGAATTTCAATTCTATATCACTTTTTCAGAGATCATTCCTTGAATTATTAAATTTTGTTTATTATTCAAATGGAAAGCACAAATAATGAGAACTAAAAAATTCAAATCATTTGGGGATATAACACTTGAGCCTGGAGACCTGGTTTCAAGTGAAAGAAAAACTTTATTATATAATATTTTCCAAGTTAAGATTCACCTTTTATATCCTCACTTTTATAATGTAATTTCATCCAGAAAATATCCCTTTACAATTATTTTTGTGAGGAAAAAAGAGCCAAAAACATTCTTGTGTGGAGAGGTGATTTTGGTTAAAAGCAGGAGCTAGATTCATTGTTTTGTGGAATGAACAGCCTCATATAATATGGTGGGGATTATTGGTTGCTTTTAGCAATTTAATTAAAAGCTCAAACAAGTAAAGCCCACAGGGGATTTCTACCAGAGGCTAATTTATTGCTATATGTTCTTCTGTGTAGTACAGCTCAAGAAGTAGAATGTCTGGTGTAAGTAGCCTAATTAATGAAGGGAATTAATAAATTTAGCAATTCTTAGAAGGTATACCTTTCTAGGTTGCACATTCCCTCAAATATTCATGTCAGGTTTGTCCTCACTTAGTGAGAGGATACAAATTCTTGTGATTAAAGGTTGTGCCTGAGGAACAAGTATTGGTGGACCCATTAACAACTTTTTAACTGAGTCTTAAAAAGGCCATTCCCCCATTCTCTCGAGCCAGGATGGTGGGGAACACAGTAAGATCAGTGAATTACATGATTATGGGCCTATTGCCACACTTATTTTGGTGTGAAGAGTTTCTTCATCAGAAGTAATGCTTTGTGGAATAACAAGAGCATGGTTAAGGTATTCTGTAAGTCCACAAATGGTAGTTTTGACAGAAGCATTTAATGCAGCAAAGACAAATCCAAATACAGAGTAGGTGTCTATTTCAGTGAGAACAAAATGTTTCCTTTCCACGATAGCAGTGGTCCAATGTAGTCAATCTTCCACCAGCGAGCTGGCTGATTACTCAGACAATGGTGCCATATCGGGGAATCAATGTTGGTCTCTGCTGCTGACAGACTAACACTCAGCAGTAGACATAGTCAAGTCAGACTTGGTAATTGGAAGTCCATGTTGCTGAGCCCAGGCATAACCTCCATCCCTGCCACTTTGTTCTTGAGCTCATTGGATGATGACTGGAGTAGCTGTGCGAAGAGGCTGACTGGTATCCACAGTATGTGTTATCTAGCCACTTAATTATTAAGATCCTCCTCAGCTGAGGTCACCTCTTTATAAGCATTTATGTGGGATTCAAATATCTTTATGTTTTTCCCCCTTTCAGAGAGGTGGATTTATTGACAGGTTTGGAGAGAAAGGCATATCTCATTGAAATGCTTTCTAAACACCTGTCTAATGTTTGGACAATATTTTAAATGTTATATGGATTAAATATGAATATTTAATTATTCCTCTGTTGTTGAAGATTGCATTTGATTTATAACTTTTTTGCCATGAAAATAATATACTATCATACACTTTTGCCTGGGTTTTGGATAGTTTTCCCTAGGAGAAAGTTATCCAACTGTAATTACTGGTTCAAGAAAAGTAAACATTTTAGAGGGTTTTGACAGACATTTTAAAAATATTTCATGGAAAGATTGAATAGATTTACATTCCAACAAATAGGTGATGATAGCCTCACACATACTTGCCAGCATTAAATGTTGCATTGTTTTGTTTTTGCTAATCTTATAGTAAAGATTTCATTTATTACTAATGAAATTGAATATATTTATGAATTATCTGATTTTGTACTTTCTGTCTTGTATCCTTTTCCAGAACTTTATTGGGGTCTCCATGTTTGATGGTCTTGAATGACTAAGGGGTTTCCCATGCCTAGTTCAGATAGATGGATAATGAGAAATTTATTCTGGTTAGCAATAAATTGAGAGACATGGATATTAATGGACAGATCTGGGAGAAAGAAGTAGAATCCAAAGGTAAATATTTTCTTGAGCTTCTAGGAATGTTGAAGATCATACTCCCTAGAACTTTAATTATCTGAGAATTAGCACACACTTTTCCAAAGGAAGCATCATCAATAGTTTCTCAACAAGGTAGGGAGAAGACACATTTTAATATAATATTAGCAAGAAAATTTGAGTGATTAGATATGAACAAGGAAAGTACGGTCTTCACATTATATTTTTTATAAAAATATTTATGATTATGCAACTCAATAGATTTGAAGCACTTTTATATTTACTATCAAATTCAATATTTATAATAATTATAGAAGGCAGAGAGAGATAGATAGATAAAGAATATATGAAAGAGCGTGGGTCCATCTATCTTATGGAATTATGCAACATTCCATCTCCCATGTTATGAAACAATAATGGTTTTGGAAGATAACAGCACACTGAGAAGAGAAAAAGAAATGACTAAATGTGGTAAACATGACAATGTCTGTCTTTAAACCAACTGCTGTACCCTCTTCCTAAGAGAAAAAACAAAGAGGGAGGGAAATTCTCCTTGTCATTTTACAAGAATATTAATAGTCACATGAATAAGCAGAGATCTGTGGAGAGAGGGGCCAGTGGAAATGCCTTGGTCTCATTCAGAGCACAACCCCTGCAATGGTACTAGGGCCAAGGGCTGTCATATCTCTGCTCGGCTAGTGCTAACATCAATAATGGTGAGACAACTCCAACTTGATGAGAAATAAGGCTGTGTGAGGGATGAGGGCTTAGCAGCATAGAACTGCTAAGCAAAACCCACTGTTGTGGTTGGCACTTTTATGGAACTGTGAGAGCCAGTGACCACAAATTCCTGGTTTGGCTAACTTGAACAGACAACAGGAAACATACTTTCTTCATGGCTAGGAATAGGCACTTCTGGGGGGTGGGGGGTTGAGTGGGGTGTAAAATCATCTTGGACAGAGAAAATTTGTAAGGGGCCAAAATTTCATCCAGCCAGAGGCATCAAGTGCCATTGTAATTTCAATATTATAGAAATCACTTCTTTGAGGATCTTCCCAGCTCAAAATAATGCCCTTAATTTCTTCTTGCACACACAATCGTTTATCATAATTATCCATATTTTTGCTAAGTAGCCCCAACCTCTTGGGCATTGCTGATCAACAAAATAGAGTAGGCATATGACACAAACCATGAAGATCACTGGAATGTGGATAATATATGCCAGGAAACTGTGGGATGTCAGCTTTTCATTTACTTTGTGAATTTTGGCTGCTTGGATTCCTAGGGTACTGACAGCAATTTCAGCCCTGGTTCTGGCCCCTTTATAGGTTAGCTCCAACCCTGCTCCTGAAGCCTACAGTCTTTTGGTGACTTCATCATCTTGGGTTACAATAGATGTGTTTGGCTCATGTGTTTTGGGAAAACATATAGTCACAGCTAATTTTATATTAATGTTAATATTACAACAACTTGATGAAACATGGAACATTTGGATCATGTCATATCATATTGTATTGGCATTTGTTTTTTTCCATATCATTACCTCTCTTTTACATTGTGAGTTTCTCAGTTCAGTACAGTGTGTTATATTTTAGGTAGATCTTAATGTAACTATGTAATATTTTAATACATATTAAATTTCTATTGAATTTTCCTCCTATTAAATAAGAATAACACCTTTTAGACTTAAGTCCAGGTTTGGAGTCTGGAGACAGTTTTCATTTTTGATGACCTAAGTAGTAGGAAGCTATTTTATCTGGAATGTTATAAAGGTAGTCAACCATTAGTTGGGAGATGGACCACATGAAATTTAAGATCCATATGCCCTCTAACACTGCATCTAAATGAGCTATTACATATTAATTTAGTTTTGAATTTCACAGGAAAGATATTTATTGTTATTTGTGTTCAAATATAGGACAAATTGAGAAAATATAACATAAACTTCCATGGAAAAGTTTCAGTATTTAATATTAGCATTCTTGGTGGGTAGAAAACAAATGAAGAAAAAAAACAGTGTCTCTTACAAGATGGGAACAAACCTAGACAAGCTAACAGGCTTGAATGAACTTTTATCTACGGCAGAAGCTTCCTGCACTTACTGACTTCACAGAGACAGAGGGGTAATGAGATTCCTGCAGAGGAACAGAGGAGACTAAAGGTAGATTCATTGAACCCAACGTGGCTGCTATGCATTAATTTTCAGATAATGGAGCATAACTAAACTAGGTGCAGGCTGAGAACTGCAATCTAGGCTTCAGGTTAAGAGAAAGTCAGAGGACTTGAAGGAAGAGACAGTCCTCACTGCCAGAGAGTTTTTAAAAAATACTCTGGGCAGAAGTTATTAGAATCAGATGTGTTGCAATGGCAAGCTTAATAGCTATGTTTTAGGAAGGTAAAATTGTATAATGAATTTATATAAAGACATTGAATATATGCATAAACACTACTTTGGTGTAGAGTCAAATTTTTTCTAAAGGAAATTTTATAGGATATTTGTTCCTTTATTCAATGAACATAAATACAATTAAATATTTGCCATATGTCAGGCCCTAAGCAAAGAGAGATGAACAAAATTCTGTTCCTATCCTCTAGGAGCTCAGTTTACTTAGTGAAATAAAACACCAGTGATTCCAGAAGAATATGGAGAGTACTGGCGTCGAGCATGTACAGAGTGTTGAGGTACAGAGGAGATGACCTCATTGGACTCAGACTGGGGAAGGGGTTTCCAGAAAGAATGTTTCATGGAATGATCCTTGGCCTCAATGTTTCTCACAGTGGGTAACGCCTTTTTTTTAATTGCACAGCCAAAATATGAGAGGGAACTTACAGTTTTAACTTAGTTTCTGCATTTTTACTTAAGTGTAATATTCTTGGATTCTGTGGTAAACTCAAAATATTTTTTAAGAGAAGCACATACTCCACAAAGGATTTATAGTTTCTTTCTCAGTAACAGTCTTAAGGATTAACAAAAATGACTCTAACTGGATTATGTCAATTATCTCATACACTAATTTCCCTAAATTTCGGCACACACAGAGGTGTGTGAATGTGTGTGTGTGTGTGTATATATATATATATATATATATGCATACACACCCATATATATACACACATATGTGTATATAATTAAATATATATTTATGTATATGTATACACATGGAATACTGAAATTAAGGTGGATCTGAATATTTTTTTTCCAAGGCAGATAAAAGGTAGGCTTGCTAGAAATAAATGTTCAATGGTGACAGGTTTCGATCCCCCTCATTAGAGGTGGATTAAACATAAAATGTGCTCTAAATAATCAAGTTTATAAATGGAAAAATAATAACTTTACAGGGGAGAAACTTGGCAAACACTTTAACCAGTGATAACATGTGTATATCAGGTACACCCTGATATGATGTGATGAGAAAGGCATTCATTTCTTTGAGACTCTTTCCAAAAAATAATAGCTTCAGTTTAATCATGAGGTAAATATTAGACAAATCTAGAATGGAGAACATTCTACAGGGTATCTGGATAGCAATTCTCAAGAATGTCAAGGTCTTGGAAAACCAGCAAAAATGGAGAAACTGTCACAGACCAGAGGAGATGGAGGAAACAAGATTAAAAAGTACAATGTGGTACCCTAGACTGGACTCTGTAACAGAAAAAGGGCATCCACGGAAAGACTCGTGAAACATAAATAAAATCTGGAGTTTAGTTAATAGTTACCAATGTTGCTTTATTAGTTTTGACAAAACTTAGTTTGTACCACAATAATGTAAGGGGCAAATAATAGGCAAAGTCGAATGAGGTGTATATGTGAACTTTGTACTATCTTTGCAATTTTTCTGTTAATCTAAAAATTCCCCCCAAATAAAAAAATTTCCTTATAGAGTGATATCTGATGTGACAGTGCTAATGCTTGATTTCTAATGTATTATTTATTTTTTAGTTTCACTTCAAACCAATCTAAGAAATTACCAAAATGTGTTGTAATTTAATGAGAATGTTTCATCGAGACTTTGTAGCTGTGGGTGAAAAAGAACCCATGATAATAAGTGACAGAAATTTTTTAATACCCACAAATGAACAGATAAAAGCAGCTCACTGAATTGAAATGTGCCTTCAAAGTTTGGGTATTTTTTTTCCATTTCTTTTCTCCTGTTATTTTTTAGCTACAATTAGTAGTGTGATAGAGATAGGGGATGGCAATCTACAAAAGTCATTTAAATGTATTACAGAAATCTTTCTAGCACCCTTCAAATGCTGTCAATCCAAAAAATTTAAAAAAATAAAAATATTCAATTACACCATATTTCTCTCTTAAAAGTGCTATCTTGTCTTAGAAAACAGTAATAATTTATAATTATTTTTTAGTATTGTTTATATATATATATATTGCCCAAAATAGGTTACAACAAAATCAACACATATTGGATGGCACAGCTTCATGCAGTTATTATATTATATATGTTCTGTTATATATATAATATTGATATGTTATAAGTGAGGTGGCTTTAAATGAGAGCTTATATATATAATATATATATAGACTTATATATATATATTTTAGGTGTACTTCTTTCTTAACTTCAAATCCTCAAACCCTCATTTAAAGCCACCTCACTGTAAGTACCTTGCCAGCATTCTTAGGGGCATCAATAAGCAGACTTTTGAGACTCACAACAATCTCTGATTACCAATCCTTGACATGCACAACTTTTCTGACTCTAGTTAACTATTAAAGTCATACCTTGGATCTCATCAAGACACTCTTTTCTCTTGCATCGCAGCACCTGCATGTAGTGTGTTGTCATAAAAAGGACTAGAACAACATATTAAGTTAAACTATCTGAAAACACAAGTATCAACGAGCTGTGATGAAGACAAAAATAGCAATTTCATGTAGTCCAGCCTAATATATATTATAGTATTATTAACCTCACATCTTTCTACTTTTTTCTGATCTACTGAAATCACCTTTATCAACCCTGAAATTTGCCTTGCACTAGTCTCTGGAAATCAACAAAAACGATGGAATTAATTTAGAAATTTTAGCCAGTGTAAGATGAGTATAAAATCCTAGAATCATGGCTCTTCTTTACATTCATGGTATAATTTGGTAGCACATTTTTCTGGCTCTCTAAGCACAGTTTGTTCACTGGGAAAAAGGAAAAGTGGATAAAACATGTTTATCCTTAACATGTCTCTGTGAAGATTACATAAGGAAAAAACAGTAGGAATGTGTAGTAGGTTACTGATAAGTGGTAATTCCCTTTCTTTCTCTAGACCTTTTGGTGTCACTACCAGTCTGAGTCTTAAGGTCAAACATTACAACCATTACAGGCCTTCGTTAGAAATAATTCCCTTAACAAGTAATTGATGAACTCCTATGTTTCTGGCACTATGCTCTGTTCTGATGATAATTGGTAAATAAGCAATTACTGACTTTCATTGAGCTTACTATTTAATAAGAAAGCCTGGCAGAAAATGAGTAAACAAACACATGAAAGCAGAATTGTATAAATAAGGGATTTGAAGAAAGCAAACAGGCTGCATTAGAATAATAGAATAAAAGAGTGACTCAGTAGTAGGTTCTCTCTCTCTCTCTCTCTCTCTCTCTCTCTCTCTCTCTCTCATTCTGACTTAGCTACTTGATCCAACATCTGTTTTCTCGCTGCTGCTTCTGAGTTGGTTAATTTTGCTAAAGAACAGTCCAAATATGTGGCTGACTGTTTTAACTATGATGTATACTGTTTGAACCTTACTACATTCACAAGCCATAAATAAAAGGACAGATAACTAACAAAGACCTTTTTCAACAACTTCTTAAATATCCTGCCATATCCAAGCAATGTGGGTTGGAGAGCTGTATTACTTCATCCAAGTTTCTTACTTCTGAAAGGCTGTTTTGAAGAAAGAGATTTGACCTTAAGATTCAGGCTGATAATGGCACCAGAATTGTCTATCAAAGAAGAGGAGGAGCAGAATGCAGGAGAACAGCAGGTACCGGCCAGAAAAGGACATATGGGGTCTGCTAGAGGGAAAGTTGGGGACAGTGAGATCACACATAATAACCAGCCCCTTATTTCAGTCTTCAGTTGTGTTATGCTAAGTGCTACCCCACCCTCCTTTTGCTCATTTTAGCTTGCTTTTTGTGTGGTGGTCCTAAGAAAACAATCTTTTGAAAGTTTGCTTACCCATCATTTCCTGCAGCTAAAATTTTCCTTTTGTTTGGGCCTTCCCATAAACTCTGTATCTTCTCTAAATTCACATATTCATTTATTTTCTGTTTCTTAGAACTTTCAACCTTGAGCTGTCATTGCTCAGGTATATGTATCATTTCTTTGTGAAACTTTATCTCTTTGAGATCAGTGATCATAGTTTATATGTCTACAACCCTCAAGGTGTCTATTGTGTTGCCTTGTGCAAGATAAATATTAAAAAGGGTTTGAAAGAATAAAGTTAATACAATAAATGTTTATCCATGGTTCTTTACTTTCTGATTATCAGTAAAAGACAATATATCTACATCAGTAATTAGATTATTTTCTATATCAAAAATCATTATACTTTAATAAAGGTGCTTTGTTTAGGTTGTGGCTCCACTTTGAACTACAACTTTTAAGATGTCAGATATGGCTATAAGTGAATACAATTTTTAACAAGGTTGAAATTTAATTGAAACAAAGGATTCCTTCACTAAAAGAACTCTGAAAATGCATGAGATTCTTTAACTGATGGAATTAAACTATTTCTAACTGGGAATTACTTCTCATTTCTCTACTTAGCTAGTATCTGAAATAATCGATATGTACCTGTCTACACAGTGGTCCTCTGGGCAATTATTATACAAAGAGACAGAAATGTATCCCTGCCTCCAACATACCTACCTCTTTCCTTTCCTCCTTGCTTCCTTTTTGACACACTTTTTGCTTCTTATCTCTAATCCCTTCCTGTATCTCAAAATTGTCATTGGTTTGTATGGGGGACACATTGCTATTTAGGAATAAATTGATTATGGACCTTTATTCTGAGTGTTATAATTTGAGACTGTACTTCAAAGTTTATTTCTGACCCACAGAGGAGAAGAATGATCAGTAAGTCTCATTTATTTGCTCTGATCCCTCCTGAAAAGTACAGAGATAACTCTTTCAACATCCTTGCTGGTCTCATGACCCAAACCCTATATACTCCTCCTGAGCATGACTGAAGAATTAGGTATCATTTGTCCATCTGTCATCATTTTGTTCCAGGTAGTATTATCTTTGTTACAGATGAGGAAATTTTTTGGTAAGTGACTCTGGATAAATAACTCTCCCAATTTCTCCTAGTAGAAAAACTTGGCAAACATATTCTACTTTTTCTTTTTTCCAAATTGATATGAGATTGCTAATAGAAACATTTATGTAAATGATACATATTAGCAGCTGACCTTGAAGAATAAAGCATTTCCCACATATAGACAAGTCTCCACTTGGCACTTTACTGTGATAATGATCCAGAACAGGTGTTAATTCTCAATTTGCAGGTTCATTATGCATCTATTAAAGTTTAGAAGTTGAGCATTTCTCTCATGTGATTCCAATTTTTGCTATTTTTATCTATATAGTGGGTTGATGTTCTCTTGCTTCCAAAGAACATATGCTCTACAATGGTAATATAATCCATGTCATATTCAGTATTATATAAACATTTTTATTCTTGAAGCATTTACATACAAGTGCAATATATTCTTAGCTCCCCTCCTCATTTTCCAAGTTCATTTAGATGACAAAGTGTGGATTTCTTCTCAATGCCTTTACTTTTTCCCCCATGCACTTATATAAAAGTTTGTATGTATTTCTTGTGCTGCAGTCGCGAGAGCATTTATTTCCAACCACATGGATAGATGTATTGCTACCTATTTGAATCCTTTGCTTTGTTTTCTACAAGGGAGGGAGTAATCTGAAAACAAAGTATAATTAGTCATAAAAGCTTTATCAAAATGGAAGTAAATCATATATTCATAAATACATTGGCACACTTTGAAATGACCAGCAGTAGGCACTAGTCTTTTTATAAATACAATGATAAAAATTTTTTAAAGCTGTTTTACAAATCTTTTATTGCTTCAACAAGAGAATGGATGCCAGAATGCTTTTCTTCTTTTTTTTAAATTTTACTTTATTTATTTTTTATACAGGAGGTTCTTATTTGTTATCTATTTTATACATATTATCGTATATATGTCAATCCCAATCTCCCAGTTCATCCTACCACCACCAGACCCCCCACCACTTTCCCCCATTGGTGCCATACATGTGTTCTCTACATCTGTGTCTCTCTTTCCACCCTGCAAACTGGTTCATCTGTACCGTTTTTCTAGGTTCCACATATATGCGTTAATTTACGATATTTGTTTTTCTCTTTCTGACTTACTTCACTCTGTATGACAGTCTCTAGATCCATCCATGTCTCTACAAATGACCCATTTTCGTTCCTTTTTATGGCTGACTAATATTCCATTGTATATATGTACCACATCTTCTTTATCCATTCCTCTCTCAATGGGCATTTAGGTTGCTTCCATGACCTGGCTATTGTAAATAGTGCTGCAATGAACATTGCAGTGCATGTGTATTTTTGAATTATGGTTTTCTCTGGGTATATGCCCCAGAATGCTTATCTTTTTAAAAACTTATCAATTTAAACAACTACTTTGAATCACTACTTTTATTCTTTGTCTTTGTTTTCCAAGTTTTGTCACCCAAACTTGGCAAACATCATATTCATGTATATGAATATACATGTATACACACACATTTAAGTTGAAAGCCTCAATTCCTCATTAAACCTTGTGCCCAGGCTCCTGTTAAGAAGAGGTAAAATGGTGAGAAGCTAAAAATCAGGGAAAACATTGATAAATCTCAATTGACAACTTCCTTGTTATTATGAATTAAAGCAGACATTTTAAGGCAAAATCCATCACCTTGCTAAAGCTCCCACTAAGCTACAGACTCGGGTATTTACAAGAAAATAAATAACAAAAAGCCTCGTACACACGTCAATATGGTTTAATGACAAGCTAGCTAAGGAGTTGCGTTTTGTTATTTCAGGTAACTCTCCATTCAGGAATAGTTAATATTTCAATTATTAAAATTTCAGGTGTTTAAACCTAACTTCAAGCAGGCTCATCATTACACTGAAGCTGAATTCTTCAGGTTCTTGTCTTTAAATTACTATACAGATGCATCACAGTCACATTCAAGCTATTAATTTAAAAAACATTTAACGTTTGGTACCTAAGTAAATACAATTACTATACGTAATTCGATTTTATTTTTCTCTGTAGGAGCTTTCCTCTTTTGTGAGAATCCAGTCCCAGGTTCCATATTATTCTGAAGAAATGAAACAGCTTCTGGTAGACAGTAATTTTCTATTTGAGGAGGGGATTCCTGCATAAGAAAATCAGTAATGTATTACGTTTTCAAGCAGTACACATTCTGGGCAGCAGCTTCTTCTATATTAACTCCCGAGTCATCTGGTTTTAGTTTATTAAAGTCACAAAAGAGATGTGCAGCTTCTTTAAATAAAGATACAGAATGACCAGGTAGCGCTTTTGCTTCTCCTAACTGAAGAAGGCATTTGAATCCTGCTTCTCGGGACCTATGTGAAGTAATCTTCCACCTGCTAAATTGCTCCCTCAACAATGCGCAATTCTTGTCTTTGCTGGATTTTTTCCCTCTGTCTCATTGCTGCAAGTGCTACTTTTCATTGCTGTACATTGATTCCAGTCAAAACGTCAAGTATGGAACTACTTCTCCGTTCTTAGTCTCCTGGCATGAAGTGCCCAGCAGTCCTGCAAGCTTCAAGGTAGGAGCGATAAAGCACCCACTTCCCAGCTGCCACTGAGGCTAAATACTTCTCGTTTTGACATGGATGCCGTAAAACAGTGTGTATACAGTTAGGATCAAAGCACTGCTTCTCAATCACTAATCCACCTAGTTTTTCAATCAGATGACAATAATCAATACGTTCTTGAGGATTCAGAGATGACAACTGAAATATATACTGTTTTTTAAAGTCTTCGTGAGTCTCCTTTACCGTTATCGTCTTTTCTCTAGGGTGTGGAGCCACAGGTGGGTTGGCTAGGGGGAAGGCAATACTTGGGGCTTGAGGCGTAGGGATCAGGGGGCTGTCTTTTATTGGAGTTTCCAGTTCTTCAGAGATCGGGTGTTTGGGGGCTTCAGTCACACATATGTTTCCAGGATCACAGCCTGTTCAGCAATTTCTGAATCATGTAAGGGCTCCTGGAAAGGAGAATCCTCCAATTTTTTAATGTCAACCTGAAGCTTAGAGTATGGGACAACTAGTGTGGGACAACTAGGCCACCGCAAATTGCTGGCAAGTCTCGCTCTCTCCTCCCTGGCTGTGGCTTCATCCCAGATGATCCGTTCATTCTGGGAGGGCTCTGTGTTGACATCAGGTACTGTTTGGTGAGACTGCCTCAGTGCCTTCAGGACTCTACTTTGTTGGCTGTGGGCAGAGCGAGTGCGGTCAGGGGTTGAAGAGGCACTGTTACACTGTTACAACCATTTCTTGAGAGGGAAGTCCTCTGGCCTTGGGCTTTCACTACTGAAGTTGCAGACATTATCTCCAGCAGCTGTTTTGGGAAGTTCTCTCTCATTTCCAAGGTCTGTGTCAGAGCTCCTTTAGTCATTCCTTCCGTTTCCATGTGAATGTACTGATTCTTTATTACTGCTGGTCATATTGTCTATATCATTTTCTTCTATGGGCAAATGGTCTGGCTCATCATCCTTCATTGTTGAATCAGCTGAGGTTATTACAAAGTCTGCCATCTTGCACTGCACTAATATCCAAGCTCATTTGGGGACTAAGAGTATGTGGATAAAGAGAAAAAGTTTTTAAAGGAGGTTATTTTTCTTTCTGTTTTTTTAAAATTGAAGTGTAGTGGAGTTACATTGTTGTTGTGTTTCAGTTGTACAGCAAAGTGATTTCAGGTGTACAGCAAAGTGTGTATATATATATATATATATAATATATATGTATATAAATATATATATATTCTTATTCAGATTCCTTTCCCTTGTAGGTTATTACAAAATATTGAGTATAGTTCCCTGTGCTATACAGTAGGTCCTTGTTGGTTATCTATTTTATATATAGTAGTGTGTACATGTTAACCCCATACTCCTAATTTATCTCTCCCCCCACTTCTTCTTTGGTAATCATAAGTTTGTTTTCTATGTCTGAGGGTCTATTTCTGTTTTGTAAATAAGTTAATTTGTATCTTTTTTTAGGTTCCACATATAAGCTATGTCATATGATATTTTTCTTTGGCTTACTTCACTTAGTGTAATAATCTCTAGGTCCATCCATGTTGTTGCAAATGGCATTATTTCATTCTTTTTTATTCTGAGTAATATTCCATTGTATATATGTACCACATCTTCTTTATCCATTCATCTGTCACTGGACATTTAGGTTGCTTACATGTTGTGACTATTGTAAATAGTGCTGCAATGAACACTGGGATGCATGTATCTTTTCAAACTATGGTTTTCTCCAGATATATGCCCAGGAGTGAGATTGCTAGATCCTATAGTAACATGTGAAAAAATAAAATTAGTACATTCTCCAACACCATACACAAAAATAATCTCAAAATGGATTAAAAACCTAAGTGTAAGGCTGGATACTATAAAACTCCTAGAGGAAAACATAGGCAGAACACTAACATAAATTGCAACAATATCTTTTTGGACCCATCTCCTAAAGTAATGGAAATAAAAACAAAAATAAACAAATGGGACCTAATTAAATGTAAAGCAAAGGAAACCATAAACAAAATGAAAAGACAACCTACAGAAAATATTTGCAAACAATGTGACTGACAGGGATTAATTTCCAAAATATACAAACAGCTAATACAGCTCAATATCAAAAAAACAAACAACCCAATCAAAAAATGGGCAGAATATCTACATAGATATTTCTCCAAAGAAGACCTACAGATGGCCAAAAGGCACATGAAAAAATGCTCAACATTGCTACTTATTAGAGAAACGCAAATCAAATCTACAATGAGGTATCACCTCACAAAAAGTCTACAGACAAAAAGTGCTGGAGAGATTGTGGAGAAAAGGGAATCCTCCTACAATGTTGGTGGGAATGTAAATTGGTACGGCCATTATGGAGAACAGTAGTTTGGAGTTATGGAGTTTCCTTAAAATACTTTTTTAAAAAGGGGATAGTTTTCAAGATGAATCATGGAAAGCATAATAAAGTTACCTGGTGAGTCTTCAAAATGTTGGAAACTGGAACTCTAACTAGAGTTAATAAGAGAATTTTTTGACCCAATATGAGACAAACTGAAGTGTGAGGATGTTAGTGTATTGGAAATACAGCATATTGGAAATGTGATTATCAAGCAGAATAGAATTAGAAGTGATTACTATATATGACAAAGCCAAGAATATTAACAGAGATATCAAGTCTACAAGTCTACAATGAATATAAGTAAAAAACATAAATGAAATAATTTGATGCAGAAGTGAACAATTTAAATATGGTTATTTTAGTTTACAATGAAATATTTGGGTACTTGAAATAGTCTCACATATTTTTCTATTTTAAATATTTTTGAATCAAATAAGAGTTTACCATTTAATTAAAAGTATATGAGAAATGGTTTCTGCAAGAGAAACAAAACAAGAAGTAAAGCTATTAAGAGCCTACTGTGTGCCAGATACTCCTTTAGAAAGTTTTACATGAATTTTTCTAGTTAATCCTCACAAATAGCCTGACAGGTAAAGATACTGTCATTTCACAGATAAAGCAATTGAAAATTTGAAAAGTTTGATTAACATAATGAATGCACACAAGCACTGAGCAGAGGATTCAAACTCATCTCTTTCTTATTCTTATCTCTTTCAAATTCTTTCCAGAGGAATTCTTTTCAAATTCTTTCTAGAGGAATTCCACTGACATCCAGTTGTATAGAAATGTATGTGCTTGCTTGTAGGAAGGATCTGAACCTGCATTAAGAAACAGTCTAAAACTATTTCAGTTGGAGCTGCCATGAGGCAGAGATATTAGATTTTTCATAGTTATTAATTACAGTGGGAGGAAGAGCTACTATGTTAGAGGAGATTGAGTTCAATAAAAGCTGTTCACGGCAGAGAAAGCAGAAATGGTTTGGGAAAAAGCCTGCAGAGACACCATAAGTACTTTTTTCCTTGCACACTTGACTCCTAAATAAGAGCTCTCACTGAAATGATAAAGTCTGAAGACCAGGTAAAGCTTAGTGTCTGAGGAACAGGGAGCAGATGCAAAATCCAGTTTTCACATGCTTTCACAATTAAACAATGAAAAAGGTACATTTTGGAAAGATTTGTTTGCTCCCTTGTTTTAATTAAAGACAGCAAGTGCAGAAATACCTTGAATTCTGAGAACCTAAGAGAGCCAAAATAGCCTAAAGGCCTTTTCTACCACAAAAGTTAATGATGCTTATAAAAAAATAGGCCAGAACCTCAAACTTATTACAGCACGAGAGTTATGAGGTTAATAGAGGAAAAAGTGTTCAATGATAAGCAGTGAATATCAGAAAATTGATTATAAAACAAAGCCTTCCAAAGGTCCTACCTCAGGGAGTGGGAGGAAGGTATTGACTTAAATAGGGCTAATGTCACTAATTCATCTTCCACCCACTGTGCAACTGGCACCTAGTTTAATGGGATATGATTTTTCCATTCACCTACCTATCTCATGGATAAACAAGAAATTATTTGGAGAACATGTTTTAGAATTAGAACATTTGTGAAATTTCATTTATGTTAAGATTGGAATTCTCTAGTAATGTTAAAGATTTTCATCTGCTTGAACAAGAATTTCCATTCCTAGTTATATGTACTACAGGGAAACTTATGCACATATGCATGAGGAAAAATATACCTGATAGTGAACAACAGAAAACAACTTAAATGACCATCAGCAGGACAGTGGTTATTTATATGGTGGAATACATTATAGCAAGTAAAATGAATGAGCTAAACCATTTCTAACAAAATAGTTGAATCTGAAAAAAGTTAGTGAAAAAATTAAGTGGTGATATATATTAGAAAATGTTAAATGTGCAAAATGATATTCTACATTATTTATAGATATGTTTTGTAAAAATTATATATTTATAATTTACATTATTTATAATGTATAACTTACCTTACTTGTAGATATATATTATATATATATAATATTATATATGGACACAGATTTCCTTGACGAGTGAATTTACCTCTGGATGAGGCATATATAGAATTAAGGAAGGTATAAAGGGATCTCAACTTTGTAAATGCTGTGTGTGTGTGTGTGTGTGTGTGTGTGTGTTAGAAGTTGCACTCTTTGAGAAGTAAATTCTGATTCAGAATTTAGTGTTCAGAGTGTGTATTAAGGAGTGTCCTTGGGAGGCTTTTATACCCCAGAATGAATCAATCATTAGTTATTGGCCACTCCAGAAGGACCTGTCTTGCAGAGAGCAAATAAACTGAAACTGAGGCAATTTGTAGGAAATTGACAGCTAAAGATTCTCAACTAACAGCCCCCCAGGTGCAGTTGGGTCAATGAATTCTTCTTTTGAAGGAGATCTGGGCACAATTAAATAAAGCAAGTCAAAAGACAAATGAGTAATTAAACTGCGAGTAAATATGTGCAAAGAATATGGCTAACAAAGGATTAATATCCTTAGTACTTAAAGATTTCTTGCAGCTCATGAGAAAAAAGTAAATCAAACAATCTATTGGAAAAATGAACAGCAGACATAAACAGACTATTCACTTTCTCCATAAAGACATATTCACATGCACAAAAACAGGCAAATGACTACTCAGTGAATGAAAAGATGATATATCTCTTGAGGTCAAAGAAATACAAATTAAAACCATAATTAAAAATCTTTGTTTAATAATAGCAAAGATACTTTTTGTTAGCAAAGAGATGCAAAATACCTTATATGATCTATTGATAAAAGTGACTTAAAATGTATGAAGAAGAGTTTAGCACTATTTATCAGAACTTTTTAAAAAAGATTATTGTTTTTGATCCAGAAATTTCCCTTCCAAAAATACAGCCAAAGTATACTGACATATCTGCACAGAGACTATTTGATCAAATTTTAAAGTATAAACAAACACTTAAAATGAATAACCAAAATCTCTAACACTCTGAAACTTTAAATTATTCTAGAGCCATGCGATAGAACAATATGCAATCCTTTAACAATAATATATCTCTTTTGTTATGTAAAATGAAAACCTAAATATACAGTAAATAATGAGAAGAAAACACTGTGTACATAATGCTACTATTTATGTTTTCTCTCTTTATATAAATATTCATTCAACTAACACACACTCATACACACAGACAGACACACACACACACACACTATGCCTGTTTATATGTAGAATCTCATTGCAAGCACACGTAACAAGTAACACTATTTGTTATGGGAAGAAGGATTAAGAAGCTCAAAGTCAGGGAGAGAAGTCGTACGTTTCAAATGCGTAATGTTCAATTATTTTCCCTATGAATTCATTGTGCAGTCAGAATCTCTTGGGTTTTCCAATGATCAACAAATAAATGAAAACAAAACAAAAACTATGTGAAAGACCAGAATCCAAATAATTTTTTTCTTATAGAGGCAAGATTTTTATGTTGTTATTTTTTGTAATGGATATATTATATGAATATATAAGAATGTACTTATGAAAGATGAATCTATTTTTCAAATATAAGGAATTTTACAGTTTGGGGTATTAGAGAGGGAACATCAAGGCTTTGCCTAAGTTTTATGATTTTGTAAATTTTATTTCAAAACATTTTTTATATCACTGTAGGTATTTAGAATTTTTAAAATGCAAATTAATAAATGTTTATAAAATACAGATGCCCCCCCAAAAGAGAAATGCAAACTTTTCTAAACATCCACCAAAATGACTAAAGAATTAATAGTTTTGTTGATATCATCTTTTGATATGCATATGTGTTAGTTATACTCATTTTTACATTTTTGGTATATAATCCACCATGACCATTACCATGTTCTTTATATTTTTGTTCATAAAGTAATTGATATTTGAGTTTCTATTTTAATATTATATTTTTGTTTTCTATTTTATACAAAGAAATTATTTTGCCTTTTACACTAAGCTGCTCATATTTAAGAATATTAAGAATATTCTTAAGAATATATTTTATGTGCCCTTAAATATTAAAAATATATTGCATGTGTTCCAAAAGAAGTTACCCCTGCCATTTATTTTTTAATATTTTTTATTAAAGTATAGCTGACTTACAATATTATATTAGTTTCAGTTGTACAGCATAGTGATTTAATATTTTTATACGTTGAAAGATGATCTCCACAAAGAGTTTATTTACCATCATTCACAGCACAAATTTATTACAAATTATTGACTGTATTATCTGTGCTTTGCCTTACATCCATGTGACTTATTCATTTTATAACTGGATGTTTGTACTTCTTAATCCCCTTCATCTATTTCACCCATTCCCCTAACCCCACCCCTCTAGCACCACAAGTTTTTTCTCTGTAGCTGTGAGGCTGTTTCCATTTTATTATGTTTGTTTGTTTGTTTTTCCACATATAAGTGAAATCATATAGTACTTGTCTTTCTCTGTCTGACTTATTTTACTTAGCATAATACACTGTTGGCCTGTCCATGTTGTCACAATAGCAAGATTTCATTCTTTTTTATGGCTGAGTAATATTCCATAGTATAGGTATATCACACCTTCTTTATCCATTCATCTCTCAATGTACACTTAGGTTACTTCCATATCTTGACTATTGTAAATAATGCTGCAATAAACACTGGGGTGACTATATCTTTTTGAATTAGTGTTTTCATATTCTTGGGATAAATACTCAGGAGTGGAATTGCTGGATTGTATGGTAGTTCTATTTTTAATTTTCTGAGCAACCTCCATACTGTTTTCAGTAGTGACTACACCAATTTACATTCCCACCAACAGTGCATGAAGGTTCCCTTTTCTCTGCATTCTTACCAACATTTGTTATTTGTTATCTTTTGGATAATAGCCATTCAGATGTGTAAGGTGATATCTCACTGTGGTTCTGATTTGCATTTCTCTGATGATTAGTGATGTTGAGCATCCTTTCATGTGCCTGCTGACCATCTGCCTTTCTTCTTTGGAAAATATCTATTCAGATCATCTGTCCATTTTAATTTTTTTTTATGTTGAGTTGTGTGAGTTCCTTGTACATTAGATATTAACCACTTATCCAATATATTGTTTGCAAGTATCTTCTCCCATTTAGTAGGTGGCCTTTTTCTTTTTCTTGATAGTTTTTATCACTGTGCAAAGTCTTTTTAGTTTGATGTAGTCCCATTGGTTAATTTTTGCCTCTCTGGCATCTGTGTGAGAAAACAGAGCCAAAAAAATATTGCTAAGACAGATGTCAAAGAGGGTACTGCTTATGTTTTATTCTAGGGATTTTATGGTTTCAGGTCTCACATTTAAGTCTTTAATCCATTTTGAGTTTATTTCCGTATATGGTGTAAGAAAGTGGCCCAGTTTCATTCTTTTGATTGGAGTGGTCCAGTTTTCCCAGTACCATTTATTGAAGGAACTATCTTTTCCCCACTGTATATTCTTGGCTCCTTCCTGTCGATTAATTGTGTATATCAGTGTGGATTTATTTCTTGTTCTTTGTTCCATTGATCTGTGTGTCTGTTTTGTTTGTTTGTTTTGCCAGAACAATACTGCTTTGCTTACTATAGCTTTGTAAATACAATTTGAAAACACAGAGCATGCTGCCTCCAAGTTTGATCTTATTTCTCAACATTGTTTTAGCTGTTCAGGGTCTTTGTGTTTCTATACACATTTTAGAATTATTTATTCTAGTTCTGTGAAAAATGCCATTGGTATTTTGTTAGGGATTGCATTAACTATGTAGATTGCTTTGGGTAGCATGTATATTTTACATGTATTAATTTTTCTGATTCAAGAGCATAGTATATCTTTCCAATTATTTGTGACATCTTTGATTTCTTTTATCAATGTCTTATAGGTTTTCCAGGACAAGTCTTTTACCTCCTTAATTAGATTTATTCCTAGGTATTTTTTTGATGCAATTGTAAATGTGATTGTTTTCTTAATTTCTCCTTCTGACAGTTTGTTATTAGTGTATGGAGACGCAACAGGTTTCTGCATTTTAATTTTATATCCTGCAGCTTTACTGAATTCATGTATTCTATGGTTTGTTTGGTGGAGTTTTTAGAGCTTTCTATACAGTGTCATGCCATCTATAAATAGTGACAATTCTACTTCTTCAGTTATTGATTTTATTTATTTTGGCCCTCTCTATTTTTTCTTGACAAGTCTGGCTAAAGGTTAATTTATTTTGTTTATCTTTTCAAAGAACTGGCTGATAGTTTTATTGATCTTTTCTATTGTTTTCATAATCTCTATTTCATTTGTTTCTGCTCTGATCTGATTTGTTTCTTTCCTTCACTAACTTTGGGTTGTGTTTGTTCTTTTTCTAGATTAGATTGTTTATTTGAGATTTTTCTTATTTTTTGAGGTAGGCTTGTATTGCTGTAAATTTCCCTCTGAGGACTGCTTTTTCTGTGTCTGATTTTGGATCATTTTGTTTCCATTTTCATTTGTCTCCAGTTACTTTTTGATTTCCTCTTTGATTTGTTCAGTAACCCATTGTTTGTTTAGTAGCACATTATTTGACATTCACATGCTTGTTTTTTGCAGTTTTTTTTCTCTTGTAGTTGATTTCTAGTCTCATATTGTTGTTGCCAGAAAAAGATGCTTAATATGATTTCAGTCTCCTTAAATTTATTGAGACTTTTGTGGTCTAAGAAGTGAACTATCCTGGAGAATGTTTTGTGTGCACTTGAAAATAATGCATATTCTGCTGCTTTTGGTTGGGATGTTCTATATATATCTATTAAGTTCATCTGTCATTTAAGCCAGTGTTTTCTTATTGATTTTATTTCTGGATGATCTGTTCATTGATGTAAGTGAGGTTTTAAAGTCCCCTACTAATATTATGTTACTGTCAATTTATCCCTTTATGTTTGTTAATATTTGCTTTATGTATTTCTCTTATGTTGGATGCATATATATTTACAATTGTTATATCTTCTTGGATTGATCCCTTTATCATTATGTAATGTCCCTCTTTGTCTCTTATTACAGACTTTGTTTAAAAGTCCATTTTGTCTGATATGACTATTGCCACCATGACTTTCTTTTAATTTTCATTTCCATGGAATACGTTTTTCCATCCCCTCATTTTCAGCCTTTATATTTAGATCTGAAGTGAGTCTCTTATAGGCAGCATATATATGATTTTTTTTTAATCCATTCAACCACTTTATGTCTTTTAATTGGAGCATTTAGTCCATTATATTTAAAGTGATGATTGATAGCTATATACTTCTTGCCATTTTCTTGATTGCTCTTTGGTTATTTTTGTATTGATTTTTGTGTCTTTCTTCTTATATTTTTCTCTCTTCCTTTGTGATTTGTTGACTATCTTTAGTGTTATGTTTGGCTTCTTTCTCTGTTTTGTGTGTGTATCTATTATAGGTTTATGGTTTGTGGTTACCATTTGTTTCTTATGTAAATATATACATATACCTATGATTATTTTAAGTTGATGATCTCTTAAGTCTGAACACATTCTAACAACTCTGCATTTTTATTCCCCCTGACATTTAATCTTGTAACATTGTTTTTTACATCTTTTATTTTGTGTATCCCTTAAAGTGTCTTGATGTGGACCTCTTCAAGTTCATCTTGTTTGGGACTCTCTATGCTTCCTGGATGAGGATTTCTGCTTTATTTCCCTGGTTAGGGATGTTTACAGCTATTATTTCTTCATTTAATTTATCTGCCCTTTTCTCTCTTCTCCTCTGGGATTCCTATAATGTAAATGTTAATATGCTTGATGTTATTTCAGAGGTCTCTTAAACCATCCTCATTTTTAAAATTCTTTATTCTTTTTTTCTGTTCAGCTTGAGTGATTTCCATTACTCTTAGTTTGCTGATCCATTCCTTTGTATCATCTAATCTAGTGTTCATTTCTTTTAGTGTATTTTTTAGTTCATTTATTGTATTCAACTCTGATTGTTTCTTTTTTATATTTTCTAACTCTTTTTTCAAGTTCTCATTGTGGTTCTCCATTTTTTCCCAGTGACAATCTTTATAACCATTGCTCTTTATCAGGTAAAATACTTACCTTTGTATTACTAACTTGTTTTTCTTGGATTTTGTCTTGTTCATTTGTTTGGAACAAATTCTTCTGTCTTCTCATTTTGTTTGACTTTCTGTGTTTATTTCTATGAATTAGGCAAAACTTTTACCTCTCCTAGTCTTTAGGTATGGCCTTGTGTAGGAATATCCCTATGTAAACTGCTGTGCCCAGTGGCTTTGGCTGGAGGGCTGAAGTTGGAATGGGTGTGGGCCAGGGCTTTTCTCAGAGCACACCAGGGGCCACCGTCTTGTTGGGTGGTCTAGACATGGTCCCAGGTACATCCCAAGACTTTTCCCTGGGTGCACCTGGGGCCGCCAACTGGTTGGAGTGCTAAAGCTGGAGCCAGGCGTGGGCCAGGGCACATGCTAGGGTGGTCTTGCAAGGCCAGCTAGAGCACCAGGTGCATTTCAATCAGCTGCCTCTGCATTGGCACTCAAAATAAGTAAGTTTGTGTGCAAGCCCTTTAAAAGCAGAGTCTTGGTTTCCTACTACCCTCTGGCTCTCCGTTTCTTAAAACCTAGTGGTTTTCAAAGCCAGTTATGGGGGCTCGTCTTCCCAGTGCTAGTTCCCACGGCTGAGGGGCACAATGTGGGGCTTGAACCCTTCCCTTCTTAGGGATGACCTCTGAGTTTGTAATATACCCTTTCACTTATGGGTTGCCATGCTGGGTATATGGGTTCTGACTAAATTGCCTCTCTGTCCCTCCAACCCTTCTCAATGTGCTTTTTTCTTTATGTCCTTAATTGTAGGAGAGCTGTTCTGCTAGTTTTAGGGTCATTCTCAGAGAAAGTTGTTTTACATGTAGTTGTAGCCTTGGTGCTCATGGGAGGAGGTGAGCTCAGGATCTTCCTACCTTGCCATCTTGATCCCACCTCTCTATCTCTGCCATTGAATGACAACCTCCTGGAAATAGTAGCATAAGTTAACTATACATGATTGTAATTGCTTGAGAAATGGACTAGAAAATTCAGCTCGATATTAGCAATTGCAAAAAAATCACAGTATGAAAATGTTAGAAAGTAAACAACTCTTATAAGGAATCTCTAATGAAAATTACTAGGTAATAAAACTTTGTAATCTTTGAAAATATGCAAATATGCAAAGAAAAGCACTTCAGAACACTGAATTCGTATTCAATGTAATGATTTGTCTCTGAAAATGAGCAGTGCATACAGAAGACTTTGGGGACTTGGTTTGAATTACAGGGGATGTGGTGATCCTCTGCCATGAAAAGTTTTGGGCATGTATTCTAGACATTAAATTATGGTAATTGAAATGGGAAAATGTCTGCAGCCTTTCTCAATGTGTTTGGGTTAGTTGCACATGAACATCTGCTTTCCCATTATAACCTGAGACTGGAGAAGAGCATCAATTTGCAGGAATTAACAACTTCTGCTCACAAAGCAGCAGACAACTCTCTGTTGGACCACCACACCATCCAGTGTGCTCTGGGAACAGTCTCTAAGAATTTACACCAACGTCAAGCCAAATAATGCACTTACTGCAAAAACATACCTGCATTAGCCAATGCAGGTATGTAAAATATGTTGAACTCAATGCTGGGTGTCTTTATGTCTGATAAACCTGTAATAATAAGTGTGCTTTGCTTCTGTGTGGTCAGCATTTCCATTCCTATGGACAGTGTTTCTGACTCTTAATAATTGTAGTCAGTATAGAGTACCCTATCCAATTTTTAGCTTTTTAATTCTTATATGGCAGATATATGGCAAACACTCTTTACAACACCTTTCAGTATGTGTTTTGTTCATTTACTTCCTTGACCCTTTCTCTGAACTTTTGGCTACCACATTTCACTCTGTACTAAATTCTCCTCTTCTAAATTTGATTATGTGCAAACATGCAGAAACAACCAAGGATAATTTATTCCTCTGTTTTACAGCTATTCAAAGCTTGGGATCTAATTATCTCAGATGATGTACGTAAAGCTTAGGAGCTAATATCACATGCCATGACCGTTGTTCAAGATAAGTGAGATTCCTGTCCAAGGTTTCAACTCTGAGAGAAGTGGTGAAGGTGAAAGAGAGTCTTACTAACTGAAATATTAGAATTAGCTACTTTCCTCATATTATACCCTGTACCATTTCAATATAGGAAAGGAGCACCCAGTGAGACAGAGGGGTCTCATGTTAAAGCACAGGGGTCTGAGCCAGCTTGTGTGCTCTTGATTCTTGGTTTCACTATTTACCTTTTATGTGACTTGAGCAAGTGTCTTTCTCACCTACAGTTTAAAATTCTGCTCCTAGAAAATGGGTATATTGCTACCTACCTCATAAGGTTGTAGTAAGTAATTTAATGAGTTTAATCCCAAGCTTAGAATGCTGAGTGGAGTGAAATTCCCTATAAGAAAAGATTAAAAGACCATGATCTCAAAATCCCTTTATCTGTTATTTGGAAAAAATAGAGTGCTATAAATAGTTTCCCATCCTTTCTTTCTTCCTTCTTACCTCTCCCCCCCTTTTCATTCTTTTTAATTAAACATTGTTCTGCCTTTGACATCCAAAAATATAAGAGAGTATGGCCCATCACTGGAGATTTTTGTATGGAACCCAGAGAATGGGGCAAATCGTTTATTTTCTCCAGTAGGTTCAATTTAATAAATCCACAGTGAAGAGATACAAGAGAACTGCTTCTTCTTTGTCCCTTTATTTTCTCTCATTTCTCTTGGTCCCTTATCTCTTAACATCGCCACCTTCCCCCACAGGGTCCATTTTTCTCTAAGCCTCTGCCTCTTCTGCAGGTGTTCTGTCCTTTATGGTATCTCCTTTAAAATATTTGCAGATGCGGGAGGATTGAGAGCCTCACAGCCACTAAATGTGTGTAAAGCATGAGGGAAAGATGTCCTCCCTTAACTGAGAGAATACTCTATAGCAGAAACATGCATTTCTAACGTTGAGATTTAGTACAATAGTATAACACCAGTTATTATGCCAAAAAAGGATTCTGTTTCTTCTATTTGTCTTTCTAAAGTCCTTTAGTATTACTTTATCTTTGTATAGACCAGAGCACCATAGTAGGAGTATAAAACTTGCCTAAGGGGAAGAAGTACCCTCTCACTTTTTAGTTTTTTGTTTCTGTTTTTGTTTTCCTCTGTTTTGATTTGTTTTACCTTTATGGCAAAGGCAGAGAAACAGGCCTATTATTTCTAGGCAGGAGCTTTGCTCATAGGGGACATGATAGTGAATGTTCAAGAGCAGGGACAACCCATGCTGTATGAGTGTGAAGGCCACCTTCAACTCTGAGTGCTTAGTATAGAATGCTCAACCAGGTAAATATCAAAAATAGTCATTTGACAACTGAGTAGAGTTGACATTGATGGGACACTGGTAAGAGTGGCAGCAAAGTCAGAGCAATGTTCCTGAAAGCAATAATCCAGGCTGCACTAATGGCTACTTTCTGGTTTCCTTAGAGCTACTGAAGAGTCTAAGTGTTCACAGTGATAACTGTGACTGTGGCCTGACCACGATGACCTTAATACTCCCCCCAGCCTGACGAAACTTCAGAAATATTTCTTCCTGATTCCAGGCCCTTGACCTCCCTTTTCTTAGAGCATTTACTTTTTTTCAGTAAATTTATTTATTTATTTATTTTTGGCTGCATCAAGTCTTCATTGCTGTGCTCAGGCTTCCTCTAGTTTCGGTGAGCAGGGGCTACTCTTCGTTGTGGTGTGTGAGCTTCTCATCGCGGTGACTTCTCTTGTTGTGGAGCATAGGCTTTAGGTGCGCAGGCTTCAGTAGTTGTGGCTCGTGGGCTCAGTAGTTGAGGCTCGAGGGCTCTAGAGCGCAGGCTCAGTAGTTTTGACACACGGGCTTAGTTGCTCCGCGGCATGTGGGATCTTCCCCGACCAGAGGTCAAACACGTGTCCCCTGCATTAGCAGGTGGATTCTTAACCACTGAACCACCAGGGAAGTCCCAAGCATTTACTTTAAACTTGTAATTGTAAACCCTTTTCTACCCCTTTGAAATGTGTGTAAAGGGCTCTTGTCAGTTTTACAACCCAGGACTAAGTTTCTCAAAGAACCTGGGCTCTATCTCTTTGAAATGTAATCATCAAGGAAGATTGCACCCCTGGGTTCCTCTTTCTGTGAGAAGTAGGGGCCTGAAAAGGGACTAGCCTTGTTCCAAGCTGTAAAACTACCTCCTGTCATGAAGATAAGAGAATGTATACTTTTCCTTTGGGTAAGGCCAGTTACCAAATACAGATGACCAGGAAGCCTGCCCACCTCTCTTTGTACCCCTGCCTAGCTCTTAAAAATTCCCCAGCTGTCTCTGGGGAATTGGGTATTCATAGTTACTCTATCCTCTATCAGTGGCAATGGTATCATAAAATTAACTTCTGTCTTCTCATCAAGTCTGGTACAATTTTTCCTTAACAGACCCAACCAGGAGAGTGCAACATGTACAAATGGTCACTTGAAGATTTGTCTTCAAGGAACAAAAGCAGGCCAGCAAAGCATCTGAAGCAGCTTCAGACATGGGAACCATAGAGCAGAGAGTTACCTGGACATTACTACAACTGGAAGAAAAAGACATCCAGGTAAATAAGACTTAGTAAAATTATGTGTGGCATAAAAAGAAGCAGCCCCCTGACAGTGCACATGCACATACGTTTAGGAAAGTGTGAGGTAATTGTAACTGAAGTTGCTACTTAAAAGAGACTCTCCTCCTGACTGTGAGTGCTCTGGACTGCAGAATAATCTGGAGCTCCTTATGGACAAATATATTGAGCAGCCTGTTAGTCACACCTCTGGCTCCTTAACCAAAGAGGAAACCTCCACCTTTCACTCTACTTATTAAACTTTCTTGTTGGAGCACAGCGAAGTCTAGAGGGACCATCTTACCCTCCTGCCTCGTCCTCTCTGATACCTCAGGCCCTGGCAGTTTGTCTCGTGTTCTCCTGATGCTGTGTTACAGAAACTTTATTTTTCTTCTTCTGTCATTCACCTCACAACCCCACTCATTTCTCAATCTTCACTTATTTCTTTTTTCCAATAAAAACAATCCTTCAGGATTTTTTTTTTTTTTTGTAACTGTAGTTTCTACGTCAACCATAGAATTAACTAACTTAGAAAGAATCAAGGAGAGAAGAGAGACAGGAGAGAAAAGAAGGAGAGGAAGAGTAGGTGTGAGGCTAAAGTCATAAATTGACCAAAGCTTTAGATTATAACAGAAGGGGGTAAGGTAAGTAGGGAAGAGACATACACACAGACTAATGCAGGTGAGCAAGGGCAAAGGCATAGACAAAGAGGCATAGACAAGGCATAGACAGGACATCGCTTGTTCTGGAAGATGTCAGAGGCATAGTTCAATGCCAGCCATCATCAGCTGGCCCCATGAGGTTTATAAGTATTTAAACGCATTTATTGAAACTACACCTTCTGTGTTCAATGAAAAGGTAAGGCTTTTGTTTAATTTTGGACTAATCAAGTCTTTGTCTCAAGTTTTCACAAGATGACTAGAGGGATTGGAGATTCGATTTTCAGTGCTATCATGTTCAAAACTGGCAACTTAAATAGTTTATTTTATGCAATACTCAGTCACAAATAGGAAAACTTCCTAGTCTTGCAGAGATTCAACTTCCTAATGCCTTCCTGGCTTCTCTCCAGGATGGCATCTGGGTATGTGGAGGATGAGAAGAGTGCTTTTACATTTAAAGTGGATGCTAATATTCTAAGTGTTTGTTGTTGGCAAAGCTGGTTTCCAAAGCTACCCTGAGATGAAGATCCTTGTCCACCTCGTTGTTGCTTGCCTGATAGCATTTTGTGGTTGAGGCATGCAGCTGTATAACTCATCTGGAACCTTTTGTGGAGCTCAGAGCTCAGAATTGTTTCCTAACTTGTGCCCACCTCTGGTCTTGCTCATTGAAGAATTCACAGTTTTCATTTGGATACATGGTATCACGTAATGAGGCATCCAAATGGGTATAAAAAATCGTTGCCTAATTTGGTGTTCTTTGTTCAGGACTTTACTGGGTACCACAGGAACTGTGAGATTAATGAAAAAGTGTTTCTAGAGGTATAATGTAAACTTGAGAAGGAATAGTTGTTTCTAAGTCTGGAAACTAATTCAATTTACATGTGCATCTGAAGTTGCAAAAGAGAAAGTGTTACAAAGCCATAACTAAAGAACTTAGGCATAGATATTTTTTTGTAGCCAGTCTGCATAGATCCTCCATTTTTTAGCTGCCTGTCTTTAGGTAGGTGACTTAACCTCTAGTCTTTATTTTTCTTAACTATAGGATGAGTATAATTCTAGTGCCAATTTCATAAAATTGAGATGAGGATTAAGACATGTACAGCACTACTGTTGGTGGGAATATAAATTGGTATAGCCACTATGGAAAACTGTATGGGAGTTCCTCAAAAAAAAAAAAAAAAAAAATAGACCTACCATATGATCCATCAATTTCTGGGTATACATCAAAAGAATACAAGAACACTAATTTGAAAAGACATATGCACCCCTATGTTTATTGTAGCATTATTTACAACAGCTAAGATATGGAAGCAACATAAGTGTTCATCAATAGATGAGTGGATAAAGAAGATGTGATAACACACACACACACGCACACACACACACACAATGGAATATTATTCAACCATAAGAAAGAATGAAATCTTTCCATTTTCAATGACCTGGATGAACCTAGAGTATATAATGCTAAATGAAATAAGCCAGACAGAGAAAGACGAATATCATATGATTTCACTTGTTTGTGAAATCTGGAAAACAAAACAAGTGAACAAACATAACAAAACAGAAACAGACTCATAGATTCAGAGAAGTGGTGATCACCAGAGAAGAGGAAGGTAGGAGGGTGGGTGAAATAGATGAAGGGGATTAAGAGGTACACACTTCACAAGGATGTAATGTACAGGATATAGTCAATAATATTGCAGTGATTTTGTATGGTGACAGATAGTTACTAAACTTGTATTATGGTGATCAATTCATAATGTACATAAATGTCAAATCACTATGTTGTACTAGAAATTATATAATATTGTATGTCAACAATACTTCAATTAAAAAAATGAAAAAAAGATGATACTTATAGCACTTAGTGCCTGTCATATCATAAGTGATCATTGTTAGCTACCAAAATCATTATCTTTGTCACTGTCATTGTTTTTAATCTTTATTATTATGCCTCAGCTATCAGTTGAAAGATAAAGGACTCAGGAGGATTTTTCTAGTTCGATTATCTATGCATACAGAGAGGTCACGTATGAGTAGGTCAGTGCAATTACTTCATGTGACCCAAATAATAAAACTAAGTTTTGAAGACAGGTAGGCATTTGTTCAGAATTGTCAATTTAAACATCAGACCCCCTCCCTGCTATTCAGGTAAAATATCGATAGTCTTTTAATATGTGTCCTAGTGAAGTGATAGAGAATTCAGGGCAATAATACTGGACTCAGAATGAGAAATTATAAATCTGAGACTGATCCTGCATCCTGTTCATTGAGCAATTTCTGGAACTTTCCTGAATCTAAATTTATTTCTCAGTAAAATGATGGCCTTGCCTGCCATACAATCAAGTGAGCTAATGTATGATTGTATATTTTAAACTATAAAGTCCTATAAGGATTGTCAATATTCATTTAAAAATTATTCATAAAGTTCTTACTCTGTTAAATATTGAGAGTTACTTTTATGGTTTTTTTCTTCTTCACCATAATTCCAAATTGTTAATCTTGGCTATTTGCTTCTGATGAGAGTGAGCAATAAAGCCTTGAAAGAGAAAGACCCTGTATTCTTAAAGGCTCTGGAAACATTTTTATTCACCAAAGGAAGAAATTTATTGTAGGAATTTTATAGCAAACTTCATGAAGCACAGAAAAACACCTTTAAATCAGTTTTCTCATCCTCAGTCCTAAATCTAGAGTGCACAGAAATACAAACAGACAAAATACGTTCTTCAGAGTTTTCTCTGTCCTAAGGGGGAAAACAGATTTGTTCTGATTTGTTTGTACTTTCCTGGAAATCTGCATATAATAAATGTTTTAATAGTGTACCAAAGACTCCAAGAGCCTGTTACAATAGCAATGCAGGTAAACAAATTTTGCTTGTTTCTCTTTTGATGTGTGATTTATTTGGAATCCTAGTTTTATTGAAGAACAGATTTTCTTTTATGCTGGATCTACAAGTCTTTAACATAAAATAAAGAGTAACATATATTCCTTGTGTACAGCACAGTCATGTTTCTATTACAGACAGCAGACTCTTAAGACTTTGTATCTTAAGATTGCACACACACCATTATTATATGACATTTGAAATACATAGCTCAATGGTTTTAAATCTCCGTGATGCTCAGGACTACATGCTTCCCATATACAATTTTGCCATCTGCAATATCCTGATAGGAATCTATATATCCAAGTACCGCAGTAAGATTAGCAGCTACAATAACATAAACAGATGCTATGTACTTTTTTTTTCAGTTATTAGAAAATTAATTCATATTTGAAGATTTTAAATTTTCTGGATAGCAATTAAATATTTTTATAATGTAACATTATCTTTTATCAAATACGTGGAAGTAGTTTTAAAAATTAAATAGTTTATTTAAAAAAAGAAAAACAGTTTCCTTCTCCCCGTCACCTCCCTTCCAGTCCTTGATTCCCACTCTACAGAAGTAACCACCCACCGCTAATTTAGCTCCACTTTAGTGCTCATTTAGTTCTTCTGTTTGTCCATATTCTTATGTAATACGCTTGTACTATTTACTAGATTTTTATTCAAATATAGTTACTTTCTACTAACCTTACATTGTAGTTGTATTTCAACGTCATCTCCTAACTTCTCATTTTATGTTTTAGATATAATAACTATTTTCTGTTATTTAGACTTTCATTTTTAAGATACCTAAATTTTCTTTTAAGGATATATCATATATCACTGGATATTTCTTACAATTATTTTTTATTATTGATGGTTTTCCTTTTCTTGTTCTGAATTGGCTCTGATTATTTCTAATTCCCCTTTTTTTGTTTGTATGGGTCTCTGTATTTCATGCCACAGCTTTTCTCAAGTATCTGGCAATCCTTGATTATCTAATATATTAAGAATGAAGCACAGAAAAGCTGATTGGAACCTCTTAGTATATGGAAAGCATTTCTCAGTAGCAAGTGGCACTACAATTTGAAAAATCTCTCATGAAATTTTTGGACGATGTCTGATTTTCAAAATCTATAGATTCTTTTGCATTTGGGATGGTAAATTCCTCTGAGAGAATTCTCCAGTGTCTTGCCTAAGCGGAGAATCTTGCCAACATCCTGAGAGCAATAGCAAGAAAGGGCCTTTAGTGTCATGGATTGGAATAGGGTCCTTCAGTTAATCCCCTTGTTTCAGCATTGCTTCCAGTCGCTAGTAGTACCTGTCATCCCTGGATTCAGTTTCTTGGGCTCAGTATCTCGAGAAAGCAAGCTGCCAGTCTTCTGCTGGAATGAGGATAGGTTATTTCTTTGCTGTGTGGATTGATGGGAAGGGATCTGTTAGGCTAATTGCTTTCAATTCCATTGGCACTTTCAGAGCTATTTAAGGTGCACTGTTCTTGAACCCTTCTACGGTTGTGCAGGTAAGGCATCTTGTGTCGGAGGTTTTCTCCACTCTCAGCTCTGGTTTCAGATTTATTTTTCTAAGTCAGCTAACTAACTCCTTTCCATTTGCCTCTCAGCTTCAGTAATGCTGTTTTGTTATTCTCCTTTTACCTGGAGTATATTCCCTTTGAAAACATTTTCATCATCAATTTAAGGGAGTTTAGAAGGCAACACAAGTACACAAGTCATATGTCATGTTTAAACAAAAGTTCACAATGGCCTTCTTTCATGGGGTCTAAGCATGATCCTTGAGGAGTATTATGGAAGAAAGAAAATTTCAAAAAATTTACAAGTTACATGGCAGAACTTTTGATAGTTTTTTTTCCTATTTAAAGCATCAAATCACTATTCAGTCTACCTTAATTTGGTCACCATGTCTTAATGTTTTGGAGAGAACTTTAGCCATATCATCGATAGGCAGTGAGTCATTACTTCTTACTGTTGTCACTTAAAAAATATTCCACTCTTTCTATTCACAACACCAGATTGTTCTATGCAATCCAAAGCATGATATTGATTATCAAGTTATTTTCTGTGAACTCCGAGTATCTTTTGTTTGACTACTTTGTAGTTTTATTTAGGGGATTTCCATTGCTTCTCATAAACTCTCACTTGTGCTTTGAGTGTTTTCCCCTTTCCTAGGCTGTAAAACTAGTAATCTACTGAACCAGAAAATAAAGACTCTGAATATTGATCTACTAATTTAAAAGGCCACTGGTGAATCCAACAGATAGATTCAAATAAAAACTTGTAGAGAGGATTTTTCTACCCCCAGACTAGAAGAAAGGTCCTAAAGTTGAAGGAAAAGGTGGAAGGGAGAGAATCAAAGAGCGAAGATTGAGTTAGAGAGAAAAGCTTGAGGCTGGAAAGCAGAGAGCCTCCTTGGAGTCCTATTCACTGCTGCCTGGTGAGAACTGCCATGGAGCACAGCCAGCGAGCATTGACCTGCAGTGACATGGATCTGTGGGACATGAAGCCCCACTTGAGTGGCTTAGGACACCCATGAGATGCCTGAAACTGAGATTGAGACATGGACCAAAGCACTGTAAATAGATCATTCTAGTAAAGACTCTATTAAGAATCAAATTATTCTTTTCTCCTTCTTTCTGAGGATAAAGGGGAAAAAAATATCATGGCTACTTTCTTCCTGTAACAGATTCCCAAAGTGTAGTTAATGGATTTGTACATCAGAATCATTTGGTGGGACTGTTGTAATGTATGCCGCTCAGCCCCACCACAGCACCATCTCCGGAGGTGGGGCCAATAGTTCTGCACTTTGAAGAACTGCCCTAGGTTGGTGTGATGCACACTAAAGTTTTAAAGCCTCTTCTATGATTATCTCTATTTTGAATGATTTCCAGAAGGGAGAGTATTACTTATATGAATTAATGAAGAAATTCAAATGTTTCTGTTTGTGGTTTGGTAGATTTTGACCTACATTTGCATAAAGGGCCTTTATTAACTGGTCACACTTTAATCCCCTACACATGAACTTTATTTTCTAATTATTCCTAACTATAAATCTACTATCTATTCATCCATCCACCTATCCATCCATCCATCCATCTCTCTCATTAATTTGTTCATTCATGAATTTAACAGGCATTTATTGACCAAAATTATATATTAAGCATTTGAGAGATGTTGACTACCAAAAGATATAGCAGAAAGGATCAGGGTTTAAGAAATATATACCTGGGTATGAATCCTACATATGTTATTCATAAACTACGTGAGTTTAGTCAAGTTAATTTATCTCTTTACGTTTATATCCTCAAAGTCAGTAGGGAAATAATGATTTCTACTTTTCAGGGTAACTGTGAACTGTAAGTCATACAGCTAATATAAATTATGCAGTGCAATGTGTAGTATATAATACTAAATCTTGTATTATTATATAATCTTCCTGTGTTATTGTATAATCATTAAAATTATTATTCCTGTACACCTTGTGTAATAAACCTCTATGGAATTATACTGTGGGTGAGGATTTAACCCTGACATGTCTTGTAGGCTTTGGTCTGACAGGGATTTGTTCCAGTTGTAAAGTATAGAGCTTGGGAGTAACTTCAAGAAGTAACTTCATGATTATATTTTTACATCAGTAACAAAGTGGACATTTAGACACAAGTTTATGGACTCTAAACAGAGTAAAATAACAAGGGCAAAGTAATATATAAAGACAAGAGCACTGGAAAATGAGGGACTTTTTGGATGAAGACATTCAAAAAAATAAAGACTGAAGAAATTCTGAATCTATATTTCAGAATTGGTCATAATATTTATGTGGTGCCATCAGTGTAGGCAGAGAGGAAAGTAGCAATGAAAAGAACCCTTTCTCTGATGTAACTCATAGCTCTGTGAGGGAAAAATCCATGAAGATGAGTAACTAAGACAGCACATGAAAATGAACTATAGAAGAACATACAAAGTATTATGAAATCACAGAGAGGAAGAAAAGAGTTAAATTTAGAGACTGCAGATAAAATACCTGGTATAACAAACACAAGCCCACTTCCAATATTTGCGAGGCTCAGGCAAGAGCACAAATAGAGACCTGCACACTGTTTGCCTAAATATTTAAAAGTTAAAAATCAAACTAACAAAATTTTATGCTAAATATGTTTTAAATTCTAGCTATTAAAAACATGGACTTTCATAACTGTTTGGAAAACCCAGTACTAACCAAAATTCTTTTAGCTCCAGTGAGTTTCCTGTGGGAACTTGGTGGTACTGGATTAAAAGGCTACAAGCTCAATTCCAGAAACCCCTTTTCTTTTACTATCCCACTCTCCATCTAGCATAGCAAGGGCCTGTGGACATCCTGGCATGTACGGTTCAACCTCTAGCCATCACCATCCCCAAAAGCCACCCCTTGGCCCCTCCCCATGCCTTGGCTTGTACATACTATTGGGTTAAGACATTTGGACAGGGAATTCTGGATTTCTGCGTACCCTGGACATCCTCTAAGCGTGGAAGAAATGGGTTCTGGTTACAGGTTGTCCACATCCATGACCCTTTAAAACATGGGGTTTAGAGCAGCGGACCCTCTCTCTTGGGTTTCAGTTCATTTTAAGCAAATGTTTTATGGAAAACTTGAATATCTATGAGATAAATGTGGGCCAGAAGAACACACAAGAGTTCATCTGAAGGAGAAGATAAAGGTTTTTCTGAGAAGATGTAACAGTATGAGCAAATGCACAGAGATGAAAAAGAAAATGGTTTGTGTGAAAGGAGTTAATCTGACAAAGCTCCCAGTGGAAAGCTGCCTGCTCCACAGCAGACTTGGTCCACAGCAAGTGCACTGCAGACTCTGTAGAGAATGGCAGTCAAGGATTCAGGCCCTCGTGCATATCTACATCCCCAGCCTAGTGCTCCACTTGGAGGCCATTTATGTGAGGCCTCCTTATGGTAGGTCTTGACTAAGACCCCATTGAGACATCTCTGCCAGGACCTCCTGATAAGAAGAACGAGGGGAGCTTGAAAACACTTAACTTTGATTCAGTTCTCAGTACTCTTCCACTCCTAGCCCTTGCCCCTCAATGTCCTCCAGCCGTGGGGGTCCATTAACTGTTAGGAGCCTTCCCTTTGGGACTTAGTGTCTCCCCAGCCTTGAGATGATCTTGCTGTGCTCTGCCCCACCCCTGCCCTTGCCTCAGTTTGCATGGTTGCGTCTAACCTCTGGCCTCACCCAGGGCCGTGCCTTTGAGAAAAATGCTACTGTAGGGATTCCTCTGTCATATAAGAGTAGCAAATGCCCTTTTAAACTCCATCTACCCTTGTCTTTCTTTCCATGGTAAGAAAGCAATTTTATATTACAGCATTATTAAGAGGAATTCTCTTCTATGTGTTGAGAAATGTTATGTTTAAGACGAAGCAGAACCTAAAGAAAGTTTAAGAATTACTGAGTGGAGCTTCCCTGGTGGCACAGTGGTTAAGAATCCACCTGCCAATACAGGGGACACAGGTTCGAGCCCTGGTCAGGGAAGATCCCACATGCCGCGGACAACTAAGCCCGTGTGCCACAACTACTGAGCCTGCGCTCTAGACCCCGCGAGTCACAACTACTGAGCCCACGTGCCTAGAACCCACGTTCCACAACAAAAGAAGCCACCACAGTGAGAAGCCCACGCACCGCAACGAAGAGCAGCCCCTGCTCGCGGCAACTAAAGAAAGCCCGCATGCAGCAACAAGACCCAACACAGCCAAAAATAAAATACATAAATTTAAAAAGAATAAAAAATTTTGAAAATAAAATAAAAGTGACTTCTCAGAGAAGGTCTCTCCTATCATACCATTAAAAAAAAAAAAGAATTACTGAGTGTACCCTTCCAGCACTGGCTGCTTGTGACTCACACCTGCTTTATAAAAAAGGACTTTGGAGAAAACTCACACAAATGTCTCCTGATAGATGTTTAAAACGAAGTTCAGTAACCAAAGGCAAGTTTAATTTAAGTGTTAATGTAAAAGTAAGCATTATTGGAATTGTACAAATTAAGTGATCACTATCTTTGTAAAAAGGAAAAAATATGGAAGTTGTTCCAATATAAAAAAGATTAAAACTTTCATTTTAAGATAATTTATATTGTTCATGGATAAGTCTGCTCTTGTCTCTTTTTCTGGGTATCAACTGTAATGAAAAGTAAAAGCCCTGATTAAAACACATAACTTCCCCTCTGTCAGAATAATTTTATGCTTATTAGAACTTTTTGATTACAAGTAAGTGCCAGAATTTTCTTATTCTCCTTTATGCCTTATTTCTCTGGCTTCCCATCTGCTCTGGTTCCTCCAGTTTGGCAGTGTGATCAGCTTTTTTTGACTCACAACCCTGCTCTTCTGCCTCTGCCTTTGGATCAGCAGTATACATTGCAGCATAAATAATTGTAGCCTGAGCTCCTATGAAGTCTAGGCAGGGAGAGGGGGAGACATCCATAGGCCTTTCTAGCAGCCTTCATCTGTGGATATCCTGATTCTAAGGGTTCCAACTAGGCTGACCTAGAGATTTAAACACAGGTTATACACACAAGATCCAGGTGCCTGGGGGTATATGGAACATGGGTAGTAGCTGATTTTTCAAAGTCAACCTCGGAATAAAAATCAGAAAAAGAGATAAGTTTTAAAAGAAATGAACTAAGCATACGGAATGTGGAGAAAGAAGGTTTGTGGATAGGAACAGAGGCAGCTCAGGTTTTACTGGCTTTGTCATCCCAAACCAGTTCCCTGTGTTACCTGTAGATGAGAAGGGAGTGTAAAAATATGAATAAGCTTGGCTTTCCTTAGAGCAGTGATCATAAACCCAAATGTCTGCAGAAGAGAGATACATGAATGAGTGAGGCAAATCCTGTGTAAGAGCATCGTGATCACATTGAGGAAATGGTGAAAACTGGAAAAGTGAAGAGTACTCACATTATCTGGTAAGAAGAACTCTTACTCAGGTGCAGGCAGTTATTGCCATTTGGAAATAAGGTCCAATGTTGCCATCTATAGATTTATGAGGAGCTGTGTATCTAAAATTTAGGTGAAATCTCCTCTTGAAAATGTTGGCAGAAATCAAGAAAGGAGAAACAGTACTCTATGTATAGCAGCAAAACAAAGTCTGCACTTGGTTGCAGACTACCAGTTTGAGAGATCTATTTAGATAGTAAGAAAAGCTGAGTTAGCAAATCAGTCTGATTCTGACCATTTTGGACAATCTCTGTGGACACTGGCCTAATGAAGGCTCCATAATGTTGAAAGTTATTAAACTCTGTTGTCAGAGTAGAATGACTTTCCCCCACTCCAGTAGTTCCTATATGGATAAAATTTTCTTAAATGCACATCTGGCCTCTATCTGTACTATTAGTCACTTTGCCCCAAACGGTTGTGAAGTGAGACGTGATTCGTGAGTATGGGAGCAAGAACATGATATGTATGACTCTTCTCTTCCTTTCTTCCTCCTGAGGATAAACTGCTCATAGGGCAAAGTTAGTTGCCATTGTTACTCTAGGTACTTCTCCATCACTGGGAAAATTGCAGCACACAGACCTGCATGGTTTGGCCCAAGGGGTTGAATAGCTTGACTAATTTGGGGATCCTGTTTGAGCAAGTCTACTTGTCCAGTATAGAATAACATTCCATAACCTGAACGTCCTTCAAGTTATATTTTTACTTCCATATGCTACTCCTTCATTTTGTTTCTCAGATGAAGTCATATGGGGAAGAGAGATGCTACTTATCAGCTGCCTTTTGAGAGACCTCAATGAATATGTGCCAGTTTTGTTTTACCAGCAAATAGTGTTCTATTTGATTATTTATTAACATACCATAGAACACTATTTTGAAAGTATTGATTTTGTCCAATATTCTTTATTGCATACATAGAAGCCAGTATACTGATTTATATAAGGTTACCTGGAAGTTATTGTCAAATCTATGGTAAAAAAGTAAGATAGACTTCTAGTTTCCTTTCTGACATATAAAGAACTTGGAAGTCATCTCTCCCATTTTTACAAAAGCAAATAATGCTGAACAATTTGTAAAATAACAACTCTTCTTAGATCCTTCAGAGAATTGAGGTCACAGAGTAAGCTGTCACCCTAAAAAATGCAGAGGAAGATGGATACTGAGAATCAGAGCCGACTAGGAGCAGAAGCTCACCTCCAAGGACAGTACTAGCAGAAACATGCTGTGATTGATGAATTGCTGGAGGCTCAGTATAGACAAGATTGAGTTAGGTATTCCAGGAGCCCATCCAGGAGCCCAGTCTTAGGAGGACCCCTACAGTTTCATGAGTTTTACCTCCAGGAACCCAAGCATGTGAAGATTCTCTCAGGGTGAATATTGGAGAAAAATCCCCTCATGTTTCCAGAACAGGGAGGGAAAAATATAGCCATTTAAAAACGTACTCAGAGCATTCTGTTCTTACTAGAGGCTGCTTTCAAAGGAACCTCTTTTTCCGGATTCTATTTGACTTGAGGTGATCAGAGCAAAGGCCATTCAACAGAGTAAGGATCATCTTTTCAACAAATGGTACAGGAACAACTGAATATTCAATTAAAAAATGAATCTAGATACTTTGTACAAAAATTAACTCACAATGGATCATAGACCTAAATGTAAACTGCAAAACTATAAAACAGCTAGAATATAACATAGGAGAAAATCTTGAGTTTGGTGAAGAGTTTGATACAACACCAAAAGCACTATGAAATAGAATACCAGTAAAGTGAACTCCGTTAAAATTAAAAACTCCTTCTGTACAAAAGGCACTGTTAAGAGAATGAAAAGACAGCCATGGGCAGGAAGAAAATATTTGCAAAATGCATTTCTGATAAAGGACTTCTATCTAAAATATGCAAAGAACACTTAAAACTCAACCATAACAAAGCAGACAACCCAATTTTAAAAATGGGAAGAAGATCTAAACAGGCCCTGCACCAAAGAAAATAAGCAGATGTAAATAAGCATAGGAAAAGATGCTCGACTTCATAAGGCATTAGGGACTTGGAAATTTCCTAATTTCCACTATTTGTTTTACTAACCTAGAATTGCTCTCTTACCATACCCATGAAGCAGTCCAAATTATGGAATTTGTTTTCCTATTTTGGAGGTAAGGAAGCATGCAACCATAGCTCTTTTAATTAATTGGGCTATTCCCTCTCTTCATGACCTGGTTATGGTGGAATACTCCAACAGGCAGCACTGCAGTGTGGTTGTTCTTACTAGATTTTATTGTCTCCTTTTTATTATTTCTTCTTTTTTCATGAATCCAATCATGAATACGTAAGAATATTGGCAGTCTATTTGTAGGTACAAGGAAATTGCAAAATAATATTCTATTCAGAGAATTTTCTATTAATAATATCACCTTTAAGTTAATGTATAAATGAAACACCTCACACAATAAGAATTCTTAGCATCTTTTGTGTATATGTGGAAAACCTCCTTTTTCAGACTCCTGTGAACATATGTGGGTATGTACACATTCACAAGTCCACGTTTGTATGTGTGCTATATTAAATGGGTCAGGGAGATCTGGAATGCAGTGCACACTCAGTGTTAGTACTAACATATGGAATTACTACAACTTCATTGATATGACCAAATATTTACATGAAGGCAAATGTATAGTTTTGGTGTGTTTCAATGTCAAGCAACAACAAAGAACTAAAACGTTGACATGCAGATTCTTGAAATTTAAACTGCTAAGATATTTCTGGAGAGAATTTGATAATGTCAATAATGTGCATTAAAATTACTCACAATTTTAGTCCGATAATTCCACTTCTAGGAATTATCCAAGGGAAATAAGCAGAGATACTCAAAAAGATGTATCTGCTGAGAAATCCACTGTTGTATTATTTGTTGGAGTGATAGCAAACAAACCAAGATCCTAATAAAAGGGTATATGTAATTTGATGAGATACTATGAATGAATAAAAATATGTTTTGGAAGAAAATTAATTATGATGTGAGAAACTGTCCTTGTAATATTATGTGGGGTAAAACAAAGCACAAACTGTGTACAGAGTATGATCATGATTTTGTCTTAAAACACATATACTCAAATGGTAGAAGGAAATATTGTACATTAAAAAGTTGTGACACACTTCTATTGCAAAATTAGAGATACATCATATCTTAGTTTTATAACCAATTTACTGAATGAAATAGAATGTACAAATTAATTTTTTAATTAGCATATATGTTATCGTACCTAGTTTAGTAAAAGCCACAAAATCAAGAGAAATTTCAAAATCCTTGGATTCCAGAAGTAAACAGTTAAAAACTATAGAACTTATTAAATAACATCTAACCATGATAGCTTCTGATGAGAAGACATGAAAAATCAAGAAGGACTGTTAAATTCATGTGTACCTTCAAAGCCAGATGCTGGAGAATGTCCCATTTCATAACTCACCCATGTCCCCCATTGTTAACTAGGTGGTTATTGAAAGCCTATGTCTGATACTTAACAGAGAAAAAAAGAATCAAGGAAATAGAACGAATGAAATGATATGAAAGGTATATAAACCATGAATTTTTGTCATTAAAAATATTAGAGGCTATTGTGTGTTCCTCAAAGCCACATAATTAGTGTAGAGTTACCCAGAGTATCTAATTAACTTCAGCAAATAATAGTGGAGCAGCCTCTTCACTCTGTGAAGAAGTGACTGCAAATGGCTCTTGCTTCTGAGAGGTTTTCACTGCAACGAGGGATTAATTTTTCTGTATTTTTCTTTGGCTATAAGAGCAAAATCATACTATTACCTACCATTGATAAATCAAATACATATACAAAATATTTATATACATGTTTAGAAGTATACTTTGTGTGGTTAACTGAAGATAATTCTTAGAAGAACAGAATAGAATTGTTGAATTAGTAAAGTAGATATTTGGAATTGGCATAAAAACAATATTGTGGGAATTTGGGAGGAATAAATAGGAACTGGAAGGCATGGTTCATGACTCTCTGCTGTTTACCATCTTCTTGAAGAGAGAAAATATGTATAGGAAGTGTCATGAGCACAATGAAAAATAATGTACCTCAAGAACACAGAGAGCATGCAAGCAGTTTGTGTAGGCCTTAAAACAGGTTGGGCAAGGTTGTCGTTTGAGTTTTGTGGTAAGAAAATCAGGATGGCATTTTTTTTCTAAATAACAATGAAACGAGAATAAAAACAAAGCCTAGCTCAGTGATATGTTATGCAGATTTGAACAGCATATTCTCAAATAATGTTCTTGAATTAATGCACAAAAGCAGTTTTTTAAAAGACAAATTTATGTAGAAACTAATGGTTTGTCGTTGCAATTTCCCTTACTTTGATATTCTAAAAAATGAATGTACTTTATTAACTAAAAAGGTGTGCATGGTTGCGGATGAGTTACCTACCTATAAAATATACTAACTGGTAACTGGGAAAACAGGAGTCCTCATAAGATTTTGAACTTGAATCTACCTCAGCAATCCTATTAAAAATCCAATTATACTTGTCTCCCCTTTTCTGTTTCTTTTGGATGTTTTTATCCTGAGCTTCAACTCACGATAAAACAGATCTCCTCTCCATTTACCTTTCTCAAAAACCTTTTCTTTACCTGACCCTTATAAATCTTGGAAATTTCAAAAACTAAAAGGTTTTAATAATTAACTGAGCACACTGGGGGTATATGTGCTTTTGCTTACTGGGAACATAATGGTCGTGTTAATGTATTTCCTGTATCTATAAAAAGGTGTAAAGATCTAAATATTTTCTTTAAATATTTAATTGCTCTCAAATAATTCAGTTAGTTACTACTTTAACTTGAAAACTGTATTCTTGAAAAACATAAGTGGTCACTTTTTTAGCCTCAGACAGATAATTCATAGTAAATAATTAGAGGGACTAATTAATTACTCATGTCTCCTCTTCTTTTTAATGTGGATGTATGTATATCCCCATTTTGTTCCAAAAATAACAGAGGCAAAGCAATGATGTTAGAAGACCCTTAACTCTGATAAAATGTAGTTGAGGTGTTAAGATAAGGAGAAATTGATAGAATTATAGAGACTGCAGTTTGGAAATGACCTCAGAGGGCATCTAATTTAACTGGCTGCCTTGTGGATTAATGTCTTCTGAAAGGCTCAGGAGTTGTGGCTGTGTAGTTTCTGCTTGAATACCTCTAGAGAAAGGAAACTCATTCCTAATGCAATTAGGCTTTTTCAATTTCTGCAGAGAATAGTTATAAAGCTCTTTATATTCTTCAGGTCTATTTTATAACCCAAAACCAGAAGTCTTGCATTTTTTTGTAAATGTAACTTTCCTCTTCATAGTTTTAAAATTGAAATCAAAATGTGTACCAGAGGGCCTCACTGCAAGGGAATAATATTCAGTCCCACAGGTAGATGGTATTTGACATTTCTGCTTTAGTGAGACTGACTTGTTTTCTTCGTCGTCTTCTTCTTCTTCTTTTTTTAAGCAAGCAATACACAGAGCTAGGGCCTGACAATGTCTATGTTCAGATATTCAAAGTGTTTCTTACACTGAAATTGCCTCGTTGGTTAAAATAACTAAGGGACATTGTAGGAAGTCAAGAAAAGTCATATGAGTTGAGGAATGTGTGGCTATTATTTGTGTGTGTGTGTGTGTTTGTATAAATGTATCTGTGTGGTTGTGTCTGTGTTTATTGTGTGTCTGTAGAAGTGGCTGTGTATAAGGAAGGAGTACAAAACAGAGATTTATTATTGGTTTTGACTTCTTTGAGTGTCATTTAAACTTAACCCCCTGTAACTTTTAGCAGTAGAGGAAGAGTTTTAACTGTTGCACCTGCATCTTTGAATCATCGTGTGTTTTCACTTGAATATATAAGACATAGGAAAAGTAGAATTTCATAAATAGCTTTAGGTGAATTGTGCATAATGTTGAATTTGTATATTAGATCAACTTTGTAGAGATTCTCTGATTTCAAGTATGTGTGTCTTTGTTGAGATAAGCATGGTATTTTTTTGTTTGATGGTTTTGGAGGAAGAGAAATAATCATTTGTTTGAGCAGTTATGTAACTTGGCCATAGGTAGTGCTCCTGGACTGAATTAAAGATTCTGATTTTTGTATATGAGAAGTGAAAGATTTAACTTGCAAAATATGAAGAGAAAATTATTAGATTTTGTGAGCACATACTGTTAACTTCTGCAACCATATTTGGGGTAGTTTTAAAAATAAAGAATACCATTTATAAATTTGGAATTCTATCTTTCCTGGGTACCCAGAAAATAAAGCCAAAGGATTCATTTTAAAATACACTGGTAACTTTAATAATTAAATGTTCTATACATAAATCAGTGGTACCAAAGACATAGAGCTTTTAGAAAACCTTTTTGTTATAGGAGTACATATTCAATTGTCTATTTGGCTCTATTTTATGTGCTAAAATTACCAGGCAACTTGAATATAGTGTTCATTACATGAAAAATTAATTTTCTAACATAAAAAATCATAGTGATTATTGAGTTTTATCTTTTCTGTCATATCAAGTATGCTTAGTATGCTTTTGTTTGCAAGACAATTTTAGAAATATTAAAGAGACATTTAAAAAATCAAATATTTAAATACATAGAGGCTCTGAAGTGACTTTTTTTTTCATGTTCTCTTCTAAGATTTTTAAGTTTCTGGTACAAAGGAGCCCCAACTGGCTTTTCTTGGCTCTGATACCTCTTTTGATCCACTGTGCTTCTAGCATACTCTCTAATACATTTTGACTTTTATTTTTTAAAAAAGCAAAAACCAAAAAGCGACTTTCCAAGCTTGTGCTCCACATTTTCCTATAGTTAACTTGAAACTTAGCCATAATCATTTATATTAATTAAAATCCAAATCTTAAAAATATAAGATTTGGATTTTAATCTTAAAAATATAATTATCTGAAATAATATATCTGAAGAAATCATATTTAGAATATATAAAGGACTCATACAAATTAATAATTAAAAGGCAAATAACTAATTGTTCTAAGTGTGCAAAAGAATTCAACAGACACTTCACAAAAGAAGATGTTAGAGTGCCCATAAATACATGAAAAGCTGCTTAACATATTCAGTCAAGAAGGAAACACATATTAAAACCACAATAATATATTGTTGTGCAAAGAAGCTGTACCATTTCACCCTCCAACCAACAATATATGAGATTTCCACCTATTATACATCCTTGCCAATATTTTGTATTGTCAATCTTTCCCCCAATTCTAATTGTCTGAATTAGTATGTCATTGCTAAATAATATTATTATACATGTTTTTTTCTGTTGTTTTTTATTTTGCACGTGGCAGTTTCTTATGAAGATAAACTTATACCTGTCCCATGATTAAGCAATTCTACCCCTGGATATTTTTTCAAGAGAATGAAACAAACGTATGTCCACAAAAAGAATTGTACAAAAGGTCATGACAGCTTTATTCATAATAACTGAAAATGAAAGCAATATAAACATTAATGAATAGCAGAATCATTAAACAAATTGTACTACAACTATTAAGTGGAATACTACACAGCAGTAAAATGCGAAACAAAACTACAAATGCACACAATAATGCAGATGAATCTCAAAATTATTATGAGTAAAAGAAGCCACTTTCCAATGTTGCAGGCTGTTAATTTAAAGAGGACATTTCTATTGTTTCTTGCAGTGTTCTAAATATATTCTGTACAATATGTCCAATAGCCGCATGTCAGTGGCCACTACCACTGACCTGCAGCTGTTAAGAATTTGAACTGTGGTTAGGTTAGTGTGATTAAGAAAATGAATTTTATATTTTATTTAACTTTAATTAATTAAAATTGAAGACTAAGTAGCCACATGTAGCTAATGATTGGTTACTACATTGCACAACAGCATTCTTTATTTCATTTTAGGTGGTGGTTAAATGGGTGTGTACAACTGTCAAAACTAATCAATATTAAATCCTAATACTTTATTAAATCTACATTATATCTCACAAAAATGCAGAGGTTGCAAAGTTTGTGAACATTTCTATTTAAACAACCAACAACAACTAAAATTTAAAACACATAATGACACATTTTTCAGAGGATACTTAAGAAGGCAAGAGGGGGGCTTCCTTTGTGGCATAGTGGTTAAGAATCTGCCTGCCAGTGCAGGGGACACGGGTTCAATCCCTGGTCCTGGAAGATCCCACATGCCGTGGAGCAACTAAGCCTGTGTGCCACAACTACTGAGCCTGCGCTCTAGAGCCCACGAGCTGCAACTACTGAAGCCTGCGTACCTAGAGCCCGTGCTCTGCAACAAGAGAAGCCACCATAACTAGAGAAAGCCCACGCACAGCAACAAAGACCCAATTCAGTCAAACATAAATAAATAAATAAATTTTTTTAAAAAGACAAGAGGCATAAAACTTCATCTATCTTCAAAATTCAAATAATCCCCAACAAATTAAAATACTGAAGGAGAGCCTTCAGTTCCAACTCAGCCTCTGTCTGTCCTAGCCTTTCTTAAAAATTTTTAAATTTATAAGCTGAACCCACAGTATGCCATCTATTTCTTCCAATGAGTTACATATGTGATTAATTGCATGGCTTTAATTAAACTGCAGATAACTTGGGTTGATCACCACAACCTCCAATCAGATTAGTTCTGTGAACTCCAACTCTCTTAATGCGATTAACTCCACTCTTTCCACAGGCTCCTAAGAGAATCCTAGTATGACTAGTGTCAAGAGGTAAAAGGGTTTGTGAGTTTGAGTTACTTGCAAACTAACAATTTAGCCTGTCACAGTTTCCTGGGTGCTGGCAGAAGACATGAAGCTCATGGGTCAGAGACAAAGGACTTTATTACTTGTAGCAAAGCAAGAAACATGAACTTCATTGTTGACCTGAAACAAGTAGACTGCTGGATATTTCCCCGGAAAAGATTAGTTTATTTGGGATCAGCCGAGAATTGCAATTACGTGTCCTCAGCCATGGCAAACAACATGCAAGTCCCCACAAGGGAAGGGAAGAAGAACGCTTTTTTTTTTAGGATGTTGGGGGTAGGAGTTTATTAATTAATTTATCTATTTTGGCTGTTAGGTCTTCGTTTCTGTGCGAGGGCTTTGTCTAGTTGTGGCAAGTGGGGGCCACTCTTCATCGCGGTGCCCAGGCCTCTCACTGTCATGACCTCTCTTGTTGCGGAGCACAAGTTCCAGACGCGCAGGCTCAGTAGTTGTGGCTCATGGGCCTAGTTGCTCCGCGGCATGTGGTATCCTCCCAGACCAGGGCTCGAACCCGTGTCCCCTACATTAGCAGGCAGATTCTCAACCACTGCACCACCACGGAAGCCCCCGGAGAACGCGAGGAAAAAGAAGTTGGGAGGATATATTAAAGAGTCCGTGGCTTTTCATTGACTGACTCCTTGCCAGGAAAGAAGAGGAGTATTTCTTCTTTCTGTTGGGCTCTGCTTTCACTGAAGGAGCTCATGAGAGCTCCCTGTTTCAGACTCCCATCTCTATTTAATTGTGGTTTCTGTTTATTTATGTTTTATATTTCCTCCTTTTGATCAAGATCTTTCTCTAAATTATCACTGAACAAGAGTCAGGTTTTCTGGTTTTAGAGTCTTTTTGTCCTTTGTCTTTTTGTCTTTTTGTCCTCAGAATTCTTCCTGAGTGTAGTGTCTCATGTTGGAGGGAAAGTGCAAGGATTGGGCACCTATTATATTCAAATCTGAGTAACAAAGAGGGGGTGGAAGAAGTCTCAGGCACTTTTAATCTAAAGTCCATATGTTATCAAGATTCTAGACAGTGGAGATCACCTGAAGTGTTATGCCATCATCAAAACTTTGACAACAAACTTCCAACAGACCTGTTCTGGATATCTTGGGAAAGCTGTCTCATCAGATGTTATCTGCTTCAGTTCTGGGATGTCTTTACTTTCAGGTCACCAGATAATGTGCAGTTACAGTCAGTGTTTGGCACCTTTAGGTGCATCACGTGAATCCAAGTGTCTATTCCTTGGAGTTTGTTGGCACAATGTTTGGCTAGCAGTACCTGATAGGGACCCTTCCAGCCACATTGAAGAGAGTCCTAGAGGTTTCTTTTCCAATAACTAAAATCTTCAGATTGCAAAGTATGATACTTAAGGTCTTCATCTCCCAAAGGCTCACAGAGAAAAGATTGTTCTACCAAAATATGGTTACTTTTAGGAGAAGCAACAATGCAAGTAAGCCTTTGCAGTATTTCTCCTTTCATCAGTTGTGAGTCAAAAGAAACAGGAGTCAAGTGCATTGGGCACCCTGTAACTATCTCAAAGACTGAGAGTTTATAAGTTCCAAAAGGGGTTGGTCTGAGATTTAGAAAGACCAGTGCTTTTGGCCAGAGTATTGGAGGGCTCCTACAAATTTGCCAACTGAGTCTTAATGCCGTTAGTGTGTTCAACTGAACCAGAGGATTGAGGGTGGTAAGCACAGTAACAGTGTTGTAAGACCAGCCAAACAGCACAAACCTGTCAAAGCGCCTGGGCAGTAAAATGGATTTCTTGATCATTATGCAATTTGATTGAAGTTCCACAGGTAGAGATCATCTTTTCCAAAAGGACTTTAGCCACAAGAGGCAATAAGCTTATCTGCAAGGAAAGGCTTCAGTCCAGTGTGAAAACATACTGAATGTGACTAAAACATATTTATATCCATTGGATGGAGGAAATTGTCCAAATTCCAATTGTCAGACCTCAAATTGTCAATTAGGCAGTTTAAAATGTCCAGGAGCAGTAGAAACCGGCTTCCTCGGTTGTACTTAGGACAAGGGAGACAAAGGAGATAGGCACTTTTTTCAGCTTTGTTGACGTTTCCGCACCAATATTGATTTATAAAGACTATCATTTTGTTGATAAACCAATGGTTTAATGCAGGCACAGTAGTAAGCAGGGAGAATTTTAGATTCTACAGTAGTACTGGGTTGTTATTAGGTCCAAATCAGAACTTTCTCTTTTTATCAAACCAACAATAGTTGAATTTCCAATCTTGTTCTTTTTTTTTTTTTTTCCTGAGTCCAATTGTTGGGTCTTTCCAGACAGTTTTTCTAAATTGTAATTTGGGGAAATATCCCTTCAGACCATGACAGAGGTTTGTCTGCTGTTGGTCCCTTTAAGGGCAGCATTCCTTGCAGAGATATCAGTAAGGTGATTTCCTTTAGCTTCCAGACACTCAAGTTTAGAATATGCAGGAAATTTAATGATAGCTAAAACAACAGATAAAAGTATCACATTCAATAATTCCTGAACATAAGAACATTTTAAATCTTATTTCCAATGGAAGTAAGGAAATCATATTGCTTCCACAACATTCCAAAATCATGAGCTATTCTAAAAGCATATCTACTATCAGTATAAATATTGACAGTTTTGTCCTTGGCTAACGTACAAGCCCTTGTAAGAGTGTATAATTCAGCATGTTGAGCTAAAGTAGCCATAGGCAAAGATGCTGCCTCAAGAACATCAATAGGAATTGTAATAGTACACCCAACACATTATTTGCCATTCTCACCTTTTAAGTAAGAACCATCAGTGAACCGTGAGAAGTCAACCTTACCCAATGGATTTTCCTGTTATGAGGAGTCAGGAGGTGATCCATTAGCATTAAGCAGTGGTCATGACAGACTTTCTCTGCAATGAAGGGGAAAACAGTATTTGGGTTAACGTTATTACAACATAAAAGAGTCTTGTGAGGGGCAGTTAACAAAAAGACATTATGAGAGGTGAGGTGGCTAGCTGAGAAATGTTGAGGGAGGTGAGAATTCAGGAGAGCTTTTACTGCATGAGGTACAAAAAAAATGGTTTAAAAAAATGGTTAAAGGGGATCCCACAACTATTTTCTTGGTGGCCTTACCCAAAAGGGCAGTGGCTATCACAGCTTTAAAGGGAGACTTCCCTGGTGGTCCAGTGGTAAAGAATACGCCTTCCAATGCAGCAGATACGGGTTTGATCCCAAGTCAGGGAACTAAGATTCCACGAGCCGCTGGGCAACTAAGCCCGCACGCCACAACTACTGAGCTCACACACCTCAACAAAAGAGCCCATGTGCTGCAAACTACAGAGCTCATGCACCCTGAAGCCCGTGCACCACAACTAGAGAGAGAGAACCCGCATGCCACAACTAGAGAGAAACCTGCACACAACGAAAAGCCTGTGCGCCGCAACGAAAGATCCCGCGTGCCTCAACTAAGGCCTGACACAGCCAAAAAAAAAAAAAAAAAAAAAGTAAATATAATAAATAAATAAATATATATATATATATTAATGGCTTTAAGGCAAGGGGACTATCCCCATGCCTTAGGGGCCAATTGCTGGCTAAAATAACCTATGCATTGATGGTGGTCTCCATATTTTTGGGTGAGTACCCCAAGATATTTCCTTCCTTTTCATAAAAAAAGGAAATCTGATAATTGGAATGCCCAAAGACAGATGGGCTTATCAAACTCTTCTTTAAGGCCTTGAAGGCTATGTATGTGGTCCATTTCTTTTCATAAAACTGGGTTGGGGTTGCTTTTGTTGAGTTTTACTATAGAGGTTTGCCCATTAGAGAAAAATTTGAATCCACTTTCAGCAATAACTAACTAACATGAGAAAACCTCACAGTTGGCCCTGACTTTTTTTTTGTGTGTGTGTGTGGTACGCGGGCCTCTCACTGTTGTGGCCTCTCCCGTTGCGGAGCGCAGGCTCAGTGGCCATGGCTCACGGGCCCAGCCGCTCCGCAGCATGTGGAATCTTCCGGACCAGGGCACGAACCCGTGTCCCCTGCATCGGCAGGCGGATTCTCAACACTGAGCCACCAGGGAAGCCCTGACTTTTGGGTTTTGAGAAAGTTAGGACATCATAAAATCTATCTGGACCTAAGTGAAACCCTTATTCTGATATCAGATGCCCTATAAATAAAAGCTGGGTTTGGGCAAACTGCAGTTTTTCTTTGGTGATCTTCTGTCCCTTTAAGGCTAAAAGCTTTAGCAAGTGGATGCTGTCTTCCTGTGAGAAGACTTGAGAAGGAGAGTAAAGAAGCAAATCATCTACATATTGCTACAAAGTAGAACCCTAAGGAACTTCATGTCATCCAGATCAGCCCTCAGGATTTGTGAGAAATAAGAAGGACTCTCAGTATAACTCTGAGTCATTACTGTCCATATGAATTTTTTTTCTTCCCAAGTGAAGGCAAAAAAGGTATTGGCTAGCTTCATTACCTGGAGTACTAAAGAATGCACTGTATAAATCAATTACAGTAAAGAATTTACTTCTGCTGGGAATGGATCTTAGTAATGTAGGAGAGTTAGGAACAACAGGGTTTCAAGGGATAACAATGTTTGTTTATTGCTTGGAGGTCCTGGACAAACCTCCATCCTTGGCCCTTATGCATTGTCACTGGAAAAATGTGTTACAGGGCCTGGTACAAAGGATAATGAGGTCTTGAGCCCGTAATCTTCTATTATGGGCTTTATGCCTTGAAGGTCTTCTTTACTTACAGAGTATTGATTAATTCTAGGAAGAGCTTTGAGGGATCTACATGAATTTTGATGAGAGGTGTGCTGCACATTTTGCCAACATCAGTTAGAGATTTTGCCCATAAGAAAAGTGGCAGCTGATTCAATGACAAATGATCAGTGTTTCCAGAATCTGCTCTAGTATCATCAGAGATGGAATAAAAGAGGTCAAGAGGTTATTTAATTCCCCTGGTTGTTGACTTCGATGACTATTATCAAATTGTAGAATTATATTTTTCTCTTCTGAGAGAAGGAAATTCTAGTGTGATACTTCCCTAAGAAGTCTAGGCCTAATAAATGGATAAAAGCAGTAGAACTAAGGAGAAAAGGGTGGGTAACTCTCAAAGTACCTAAATAAAAGGAGATAGGTTTAGAGACAGGAACCTCTTGAGGTACATTAGACATTCCCACTATTTGAATTGTTTTAGTACTTTGAGGCAAGAGCTGTTTTATAATAGTGGGGTTGAGCACCAAGACATTGACTCGTATCATTTAGGACTAGAAGAGATCCATCCCTAATCTGGAAAAGAAATGTTTTTCCAACCCAATTAACAGGGATTGGGATGAGTCCCTGTAGTTCCTTGGAGTCCCATCATTGAGAATTGAGGAGACATTAAAGAGCTGGTTAGAGGGATGAAGGTACATAAAGCACTTAGATTTGTAAAATCTTTTTTCCAATGTCCTGGCTCTTTGCCATAATAGCAGAAACTAGGAGGGTTTTGGTTTCATTTAGGAGACTTCAATTGATGGAGTTGAAGATTAAGAATTTTGGAAGTCTTCCTGTGAGGTGACTCATCCAGAGTACTCTCGAGAGCTGGTTTACCAGATGGACTCAATCTGGAGTGGACATAGTTTCCCATTCCATACCAGTCCTTTTTACTAGAAGGGAATGGCCTTAGTTCATCACATTAATAAACACCGAGTTAAAAGCTGCTTAAGTGAAATCAACATCTGAAGAATTTTGTTTAAAAACCATCTGAAGTTGATTGTAAAAATCATAAACAGGTCCATTAGATTTTGTGTACAAGCTAAATTTGTTCCAGTCAACAGTCTTTGGAAAAACACTAGGAATTGCTCCATGAGTTGCCTAGCAATTGCCTAAGGCTTATCATATAATAAATTAACAGAGTTGGTCTCCCAGTTGTAATTCTAGAGAATTACAACTTCTAGAAAATTTACAATTCTAGAAAATTTCCCAATTTTCGTGGTTTCCATCCAGTTCTTGGCCTGGCCTTCACTGACAATCATATGAACTAGCTTACATAAGTCAGAGAAATTAAGGGTTTAGCTTTAGGAAACTCAGAAAACTTAATTTTAAAGGGGCCGGTTATGACAAGTTCAGAGGAAAAGGAAGTGGGGAAAGTTTTATGGAAAAGGGAAAATTTGGCAAGAGAATTAATATGGGGGAACTGAGGGTATAGTAGAGGAGTGGCTTGTGTAGAAGGGAAATGAATGATTCCACTTGAGGCAAGGTCTGGCCATGAGGAGCTGAGGGAGAAAGATAAGGTGGTGCCAGAGGTGGGGCCTGAGACAATGAAGCCAGGGAAGAAACTGAGGCTTTTGTGAAGCATTTTGCTTTCTTTAATTTTTTGTTTGCCTCAGTTAATTTTAAAATCTTATTTTGCAGAGAGGCAATTTTAGACTCCTGATAATGCTTGGAAGCCTCAAAATACCAATCAAAATAAGCATTTCACTGGGTTTTGAAATTTTTTGAGCTATTTTTAAGGAAATAAGTTTGGAGAGTTTAAAGTTAAGGTTTTAAGGAAATTAAGTTTGGAGAGTTCAAAGTTCACCATAATGGCCATGAATATTTTGAACTGCCTTTGATCAGGTTGGTTCATTTAGTTAGAAATTCACATGAAGAGGGACCAAGGTTTTTAAACATAAGCCAGAGTCCCTGTATGAGGGAAAGGGACACCCTCAAAACACTTAGATAACTTGGATCCCATTTGTAGAGGTTTTCCTCTATAGAAAAGAATAGTTTTCAAACAGCTCATAGCACAAACGACTCAACTCAAATAGCTTGCAAGCCATTTCCAACAAGTCCTAAGGAGACCGTTTGGTCCCAGGGGAGCCTGGCTGAAGACAGCCTTTCCCAAGGAATAGGCTGAAGGCCAGATGGGCACAGTTTCATTTAAAGCAGCTTTGGTTGAAACTGTCTGACCTCAAGATCAGACTGAGTGCCAAAGGAGTACTCTCATATTGAACAAGGCCTTCACCAGAAAGATGAATTCTTTAAGTAGATCCCAAATTAAATCTGAAGATCTTCAAATGCAAAGAGGGAATGAGCTCAGATTTTAGAATGGCCTGCAAGCAAAACTGCCCAACGTTTGCCCTGGATGGAGACTTTATCTTCATCTTCTGAGGCTGTTGACAATACAACTATGTTTGAAAAGATGTTCCAAAACAAAAGCTGGGTCTGTTCATGACCGTGATAAGGAGACAACATTGCAGATCTGGGACTGCTGTCCTTAGAAGGTCTGCTTGCAAGATTGACCCTTGACTGGCATCTGAACACATGAATGGTAAACAGTTCTATACACTGACATAAACTTTTCCCTAAAGTATAAGAGTAACTCACTGGGACTAGACAGTTTGTACAAACTGAATGCTTACCTTCCTTCTGCGAATCTAGAATCTTGATACATGTGTGACAGAAGTTACCTCCTGACTAGCTCTCAATAAAAACCCTAAGCAATGAGTCTCTAATGAGCTTCCCTTCTAGACAGTCACACTAGACACATTTTGTCAACAGCTAGTTTCTGGGGTAATTGAGTCCTGTGTGACTCCACTGTGAGAGGATTCTTGGACGTATGTGTGCCTGATTTCCTCTGGACTTTGCCCTTTGTGACTTTTGCCTTTGCTGATTTTGCTTTAAATCTTTTCACTATTATAAATTATAGCTGTGAATACAACTATTTCCTGAGTCCTGTGAGTCCTCCTAGTGAATCATTAATTATGGGAGGGGGTCTTAGTGATTCCCAACACAACAAGAAATAGAGGAACATAAGAAACCCATGGAGAATTATGTCTCAAAAACCTGGAGCTAAATTTTCTTAAGAATCATGGTACTCATGCCCCTCCTGGCACGCTTTTGCACCGTATCACTGTGGCATGAAGAAGATAAGTGCAGCTCCTACCAACTTCCACTCCTCTGACCTCTAATTCAGGAACCACAAGCATCATCAAACCATCATCAACCTATGCTTTTGGTAACGTTAATCTCAAGTGAGTCTTTCTGACACTTCCCTGCTCATCTCAGGTTCCCTGCCACCTTACACTGTGCCATTGAGAATGCACTTCATGCATTGTACTTCCCAAGTTTCCAAAGATTAAGTTTTTCTTAACTGCCTCTTTTTATTAAAATGTATTTGCCTCATATCAGGTAAATAAAACTACAACCTCCAAGAGTGAGTTAGTTATTTGATAAATAAATCTGGATTAATACATTTATACATGCTGAGACACATCAGTTTAACTAGGGTGAGTTCAACTGAACAAACATGGATTGCATTTCATTTAGGAGCCAGTCATTGTTATAGATGATATGAACAATGCCTTATAGTCTCCAAGTTAAAAAGATAGCATCATACATTAAGGAAGGAACAAGATGTAATAAGTGGATGCTTGCCCAAAATTAGACCAACAAGATTCTAGGTCATAACTGTTTGAGTGAGATTGGGCAAATTACTTTGTCTCCAAGTTTTATTAGTCCCTTCTATAAAATGAGGAAATTGAGCTAGAATGTTCCAAAAGTCCATTTCAGGTACAAACTTCTACTCAGTAACATAGTTTTTTCCTCACTTATTATATAGTTTAATAATTATTATAGTAATAATAGATATTGATTATTTAGCATCAATTACATGTCAGAGACTGTCATGAACACAATATTAATAGTACCCAAAAAGCAAATATTTAGTTAATGCTTACTATGAGTTGGGAACTATGCTTTTCACTTTATTGACACTGTTTCATTGATTTCCCATGTCAAGCCTGAAAAGTAACTTATTAATCTAACACAAATATTAGAAAATTGAGACCCAGAGTTAGAGTAATTTGCCAAAGTCACACAGCTACTGAGTGTGTGTGATATGAACATAGTCTTTTTCATCTCAAATTCTCCCTGATGAATGGTGTAGGAATGTACTACAAGCAAGGAATTGGCCTCCCCTCCATCCTCAGGCAGAAAGCACTTTGACTCTAAAACATGCCATCACCACCGCAGATCAATACAGAAAATGATGGTCCCAGTGGCTCCTCAGCTTGGAGCATTATCTCCCACTGATATTCATTCACCTGTTCATCCATTTATACATTTTGATTAGATACCAATTTTTAAGATGTTATGTTAGGTGAGTATATGGAGTGATTTTTATTTTCAATTCAATTTGTTTGGAGTACAAATAAGGTCAGATGGAATCTCACAAGCATAATGGTTGGTGACTTCTTGGTGACAGGGCTCAATATACAGTTACAAATTTAAGTGGAGACAAGTGGGTTTTTAAACATATTTTTAAATTAATTGTCCCACATATAAATTATAGATTTAATGATTTCTAGTTGATTTTTTTTTTTTTTTTTTGCTTTTGCTGGGCACAGTGTTTCAAAGTCACATATCACTTTGCAGAAATATGATTTACTGACAGTCTTATCAACCAATTTACAAGTTAGTACTCAAGACTGGTTATGTCTAGATAAAGAGCTACACAGAATTTATGTGTTTTATTGTTCTTGTTCTTGTTGTTGGCCAGAGTGATCCATATAAAGACGAACTACTTAAGGAAAACTATTTTCAATCAATCTATTCTGAGATCTACCAATGATTCTGAAATGTTCCTATACTCATTCTGAAATGAGTTTTTTCCTAGACTCATAATAGTATTCTACTATAATTAAATGTCCTTTATATAGTACTACAGTTTGGAATCATAATATATGTCTACATTTTTCCTACCTTTAAATTTTTCAATTTCTTGAAATCTCGTATCTGATATTAAGTCAGGTCATAGCTACTCATTTAAAATACACACACCCAGCTTGAATTAATGAAAAGATGGTTGAACAATAAATTATCACACATCTATTTTTATCATTACAATTTCTACTGATAAATTCCCTTACAGATTTAGACACAGCACAGTAGAGTGGAGCCAGCCAGGTGGCTTGAATTTGAATCTTCACTATCTTATTCATCCACTACTCTGTATAGTTGAGCATATTTGCATAGCCTCTCTGTGCCTCAGTGTTTATATCAGCAGGAGACATCTCCACATTAGTGTGTGATTTGAGAGCTGCATCTCTGAAGACCTAGATTAATCATTGTTCATCCTGCCCTAAGCCAAGCTTTTCATAATATATTAATTGTTTAACATTAGATTCTAATGAATTCCTCTTCCTTCCCTTAAATAAATCTTTCTCAGTTCTCTTTAAAGAACATTTCCATTGTGTTAGGATATTTGCGTAAGAATACTTGTAACTTAAGAGATGGAAAAGAGAAGGCAACTATAATTAGATTGCTATTTATGATTTGGAAAGTTTTCATTGTTTTAGTAAACAGCACATTTTCACTATTAAGATAGTATTTCTGAATCACATTTGCAAATAGTGGAATATGTACCAATAGCAATCATGTTATACTAAACAGAGAATGTGTTTTTCTCATTCATATTGGTAAAATAACTGCATTATATCAAAACGCTATTGTGTCCTAAAAAGAGTTCTGCATTTTGTAGAATTTCTATTTTTCTTTACTATTTTAGAAGCTATCTTAAATATTCAACTATTTCTATCTTTTTTTTAAAAATAGATCTTTATTGGAGTATAATTGCTTCAAAATACCACGTTAGTTTCTGTTGCACAACAAAGTGAATCAGCCATATACATACACATGTTCCAGTATCCCCTCCCTCTTGTGTCTCCCTCCCATCCTCCCTATCACCCCTCTAGGTCATCTCAAAGCACCGAGCTGATCTCCTTGCACTATGCTGCTGCTTCCCAACAGCCACCTATTTTACATTCAGTAGTGTATATATGCTGATGCTACTCTCACTTCACCCCAGCTTCGTCCTCCCACCCCGTGTCATCAAGTCCATTCTCTATGTCTACCTCTTTATTCCTGCCCTGCAACTAGGTTCATCAGTACATTTTTTTCTTTCTTTCTTTCTTTTTTTTTTTTTTTTAGATTCCATATATATACATTAGCATATGGTATTTGTTTTTCTCTTTCTGACTTCACTCTGTATGGCAGACTCTAGGTCCATCCATCTCACTACAAATAACTCAATTTCATTTCTTTTTATGGCTGAGTAATATTCCATTGTATATATGTTCCACATCTTCTTTATCCATTCATCTGTTGATGGACATTTAGGTTGGTTCCATGTCCTGGCGATTGTAAATAGTGCTGCAATGAACATTGTGGTGCATGTCTCTTTTTGAATTATGGTATTCTCAGGGTATATGCCCAGTAGTGGGATTGCTGGGTCGTATGATAGCTCTATTTTTAGATTTTTAAGGAACCTCCATACTGTTCTCCATAGTGGCTCTATAAATTTACATTCCCACCAACAGTGCAAGAGGGTTCCCTTTTCTCCACACCCTTTCCAGCCATTACTGTTTATAGCTTTTTGATAATGGCCATTCTGACTGGTGTGAGGTGATACCTCACTATAGTTTTGATTTGCATTTCTCTAATAATTAGTGATGTTGAGCATATTTTCATGTGCCTCTTGGCCATCTGTATGTCTTCCTTGGTGAAATGTCTATTTAGGCCTGCCCATTTTTTAACTGGATTGTTTGTTTTTTTGATATTGAACTCCATGAGCTGTTTGTATATTTTGGAGATTAATCCTTTGTCTGTTGTTTCATTTGCAAATATCTTCTCCCATTCTGAGGGTTGTCTTTTTTTGTTTGTTTCTTTCATGATCCTCAATTTAATCACATCTGCAAAGTTCTCTTTGCCTTTTTTTTCTAACATCTTTATTGGAGTATAATTGCTTTACAGTGTTGTGTTAGTTTCTGCTGTATAACAAAGTGAATCACCTATACGTCTATACATGTACATATATCCCCATATCCCCTTCCTCTTGCATCTTCCTCCCACCCTCCCAATCCTACCCCTCTAAATGGTCACAAAGCACCAAGCTGATCTCCCTGTGCTATGCAGCTTCTTCCCACTAGCTATCTATTTTACATTTGGTAGAGTATATATGTCAATGCCACTCTCACTTCATCTGAGGGTTGTCTTTTTGTCTTGTTTATGGTTTCCTTTGCTGTACAAAAGCTTTTAAGTTTAATTAAGTCCCACTTGTTTATTTTTGTTTTTATTTCTGTTACTCTAAGAGGTGAGTCAAAAAAGATCTTGCTGAGGTTTATGTCAAAAAGTTTTTTTCTTATGTTTTCCTTTAACAGTTTTATAGTGTCTGGTCTTACATTTAACTGTTTAATCAGTTTGGAGTTTATTTTTGTGTATGGTGTTAGGTAGTGTTTTAATTTCATTCTTTTACATATAACTGTCCAATTTTCCCAGCACTGCTTATTGAAGAGGCTGTCTTTTCTCCATTGCATGTTCTTGTCTCCTTGTCAAAAATTAGGTGACCATATGTGCGTGGGTTTATTTCTGGGCATTCTATCCTGTACCATTGATCTATATTTCTGTTTTTGTGCCAGTACCATGCTGTCTTGATTTCTGTAGCTTTGTGGTATAGTTTGAAGTCAAGGAGCCTGATTCCTCCAACTCTGTTTTTCTTTCTCAAGATTACTTTGGCTATTCGGGGTCTTTTGTGTTTCCATATGAATTGTAAGATTTCTTGTTCTAATTCTGTGAATAATGCCATTGGTATTTTGATAGGGATTGCATTGAATCTGTAGATTGCTTTGGGTAGTATAGTTATTTGCACAATATTGATTCTTGCAATCCAAGAACATGGTATATTTCTCCATCTGTTTATGTCATCTATGATTTCTTTCATCAGTGTTTTATAGTTTTCTGAGTACAAGTCTTTCGACCCCTAGGCAGGTTTATTCCTAGATATTTTGTTCTTTTTGTTGCAGTGGTAAATGGGAGTGTTTCCTTAATTTCCCTTTCTGATTTTTTGTTGGTGGTATATAGGAACCCCCGAGATTTCTGAGCATTAATTTTGTATCCTGCAATCTTACCAAATTCATTGATTCGATCTAGAAGTTTTCTAGTGTCATCTTTAAGATTTTCTATGTATAGTATCATGTCATCGGCAAACAGTGACAGTTTTACTTCTTCTTTTCCAATTTGTATTCCTTTTATTTCTTTTTCTTCTCTCATTGCCATGGCTAGGACTTCCAAAGCTATGTTGAATAAGTGTGGTGAGAGTGGACATCCTCATCTTGTTCCTGATCTTAGTGGAAATGCTTTCAGGTTTTCACCATTGAGAGTGATGTTTGCTGCGGGTTTGTCATATATGGCCTGTATTATGTTGAGGTAGGTTCTCTCTATGCCCATTTTCTGGAGAGTTTTTATCATAAGTGTGTGTTGAATTTTGTCAAAAGCTTTTTCTGCATCTATTGAGATGATCATATGTTTTTTATTCCTTAATATGGTAATGTGGTGTATCACATTGATTGATTTGTATATATTGAAGAATCCTTGCATCCCTGGGATAAACCCCACATGATCATGGTGTATGGTCCTTTTAATGTGCTGTTGGATTCTGTTTGCTAGTATTTTGTTGAGGATTTTTGCATCTATGTTCATCAGTGATGTTGGTCTACAATTTTATTTTTGTGATATCTTTGCCTGGTTTTGGTATCGGGGTGATGGTGGCTTTGTAGAATGAATTTGGGAGGTTTCTTCCTCTAAAATTTTTTTGGAACAGTTTGAGAAGGATGGGTGTTACTCTTCTCTAAATGTTTGATAGAATTCGCCTGTGAAGCCATGTGGTCCTGGACTTTTGTTTGTTGGAAGATTTTTAATTATGGTTTCAATTTCATTACTTGTGATAGGTCTGTTTTTATTTTCTAAATATTCCTGGTTCAGTCTTGGAAAATTGTACATTTCTAAGGATTTGTCCACTTCTCCGTGGTTGTCCATTTTATTGGCATATAGTTGTTTGTAGTAGTCTCTTATAATCCTTTGTATTTCTGCAGTGTTAGTTGTGATTTCTCCTTTTTCATTTCTAATTTTATTGATTTGCATCCTCTCCCTTTTTTCTTGATGAGTCTGGCTATGGGTTTATCAATTTTGTTTATCTTCTCAAAGAACCAGCTTTTAGTTTTATTGATCTTTGCTATTGTTTTCTTCATTTCTATTTCATTTATTTCTGCTCTGATCTTTATGATTTCTTTCATTCTACTGACTTTGGGTATTCTTTGTTCTTCTTTCTCTAGTTGTTTTAAGTGTAGGGTTAGATTGTTTATTTGAGATTTTTCTTGTTTCTCGAGGTAAGATTGAATTGCTATAAAATTCAATAGAACTGCTTTTGCTGCATCCTGTAAGTTTTGGGTTGTTGTATTTTCATTGTCATTTGTTTCTATGTATTTTTTTATTTCTTCTTTGATTTCTTCAGTGATCTCTTGGTTATTAAGTAGTGCACTGTTTAGCCTCCATGTATTTGTGCTTTTTACAGTTTTTTTCCTGTAATTAATTTCCAATCTCATAGCGTTGTGGCCAGAAAAGATGCTTGATACGATTTTAATTTTCTTAAATTTTCTGAGGGCTTGATTTGTGACCCAACTATTTCTATCTTAATGATCTATTGTGCTCTTTCCTTGAGTTAGGTCACTTCCAGTTTAAGGATTTTTTGGGGTTTTTTTTTTTTTTTTTTTTTTTTGCAAATAAATAGTTTATCTCCTAAAAGGCACAGGTGAGAAGCAGGATAGTCCACATTAAGATTGTGTAATCTTATTATGTTTTAGCAGTTAGTTAGAATTTTGTCACTACATTAAAACTACAAATATTCTGAATATTTTATACAGAGATAAAAAACATTTTAAAACTATTACTTTATCACTCAGTATTATTGAGTCTAAATAGTTTTCCTGTCATTAATTTAAAATTAAATTATTTTGTAGTCTCTAAGGCTTCAAAATTTGAATTTACTAATTTGCCAATCAAATATCATTACTTTTATCATTCAGGTATTTTGATTCACTAGTGCTACTAACCTAAGGATGAGCAATGAAATTTAGGATTTAGTTTATTAGGCCTAAGAAAATGAAAACTCTCAGAATGTAAAGGATCTTGATCTGAAACTAACTTACTCTGATTTAATCTCTAGGAATCCCAGGAAGAAGTTTGTGATAGTTTTGGAAGATCTGCTTGTTCATGCTCAGGCCATTCAGACATAGTAATGTTGGGGTCAGGTTTTAACAGTGCCTTAATACAAAATCCATAACATAGTTAATAATGATTTAGACAGTAGTCTAAAATGATGGACTCCTTGTATTAATACTAGATATACTGTGACTTAGAGAAGAAAAAATGTGTAGTTAAGTAATATGGTTTATTTGCTACTAGCAAAAAAGCAATAACAACCAACAGAATCCTGGACTGAATTTGTGACAGTCCTTGCCACTAGGAGGGCTATACAAAATAGCTATTGTAGCCTTAGGAAAAGATTGTATCAGAGAATGGAAACACATTAGAGGATAGTAATGATAGTGAGTAGTTTACCAAAAACAGTTGTTTCTGCATCAAGACTGGATCCCAGCCATGTGATATCTGATTTCTGGTAAAGGGCTCTGCTAAGCACAGTGATTAACTATGAACATGTAAAGTTTTCATTTTAGCTTAGCTATCACTTCTCTGTCAATGGGTTACATATTACTGAATCAATAAACAGTTTGCTAAACAGTATATAAAAAATCATTTGAGCAGATCCATTAAGAAGTTATCTACTTTCTTAGGAAAATAATAAACCTAAATAAAATACTAGAGAATTATACAAGGTTACATGAGCAAATAGATTAAAACTCTTAAGACTTATGAAAAGATGTCACAACACAAAGAAAAATATATAAGTCAACAGGCAAAAAGGAATATTTTTGAAATTGTAATATGATAAGGAATTAAAAATGAACTTCTCACTAACTCATTTCACTTAGTATAATAAAATTTTGGTCTATCCACGTTGTCTCAAATGGCAAGATTTCATTCATTTTATGGCTGAGTAATATTCTGTCCTGTGTATAAAACATCTACTTTATTCATTCATCTATCAGTGGACACTTAAGTTACTTCTATATTTTGGTTATTGTAAATAATGCTGCAGTGAACACTGAGGCGCATGTACATTTTCAAATTAGTATTGTTATTGTCCTTAGAAAAATACACAGAAGTGGAATTTCTGGATCATATGATACTTATGTTTGGAAATGTCGGAGGAACCTAAGTACTTGTTTTCATAGTGGCTGCCCCAATTTACAGTCTTACCAAAAGTGCACAATGATTCTTTTTTCCACATCCCCACCACTACCTGTAATTTGTTGGCTTATTGATAATAGCTGTTTGACAGGTGTGAGGTGATATCTCATAGTGGTTTTGATTTACATTTCCCTGATAATTAATGCTGTTGAACATTTTTTCAGATGTCTGTTGGCTATTTGTATGTGTTCTTTAGAAAAATGTCTATTCAGGTTCTCTCCATTTTTTAATTGGATAGTTTTTTTTTGAGTTGGGTGAGTTCTTTATACGTAAGTTGAATTTTTTGTTGTTTATAACTTCCTTCACTGTGCAAAAGCTTTTTAGTTTGATGCAGTCCCATTTGTTTATTTTTGCTTTTGTTGTCCTTGTCAAAGGAGAAAGATTAAAAAATATTAAGAACAATGTCAAAGAGCATACTACTTATGTTTTCTTCTAGGAGTTTTATGGTTTCAGATCTCAATATGTCTTTGATCCATTCTGAGTTTGTTTTTGTTTATGGTGTAAGCAAGTGGTCCCGTTTCATTCCTGTGCATGTCGCTGACCAGTTTTTCCAAAACTACTTATTGAAGATGCTGTCTTTTCACTATTTTATATTTTTGTTTCCTTTGTCATAGCTTAGTTGATCATATAAGTGTGGGTTTATTTTGGGGCTCTCTATTCTGTTCCATTGAGCTGTGTTTCTTTTTGTGTCAGTACTATACTGTTTTGATAATTATAGCTTTGTAGTAAAGCTTGAATCAGGGAGCATGATACCTCCAGCTTTATTCTTCTTTCTCAAGATTGCTTTAGCTATTCAAAATCTTTTGTGGTTTCACACAAATTTTTTTTTCTTTTAAAATATTCATATATTTATTTGGTTGCATTAGGGCTTAATTGCAGCAGGTGGGCTCCTTAGCTGTGGTATGCGAACTCTTAGTTGTGGCATGCATGTGGGATCTAGTTCCCTGACCAGGGATCAACCCTGGGCCCCCTGCATTGGGAGTGCAGAGTCTTATCTACTGAGCCACCAGGGAAGTACCTCAGACAAATATTCAGATTATTTGTTCTAGTTCTGTGGAAAAATGCCACTGGTATTTTAATAGGCATTGCAATGAATCTGTAGATTGCTTTGAGTAGCATAAACATTTTAACAGTATTAATTATTCCAATAGGTAAGCACAGTATATCTTTCCATTTTTTTGTGTCACCTTCCATTTTTTCATCAGTGTCTTATAGTTTTCAGAGGGCATGTCTTTTACCTTGGTTAAATTTATTTGTAGATATTTTATTATTTTTGACACAGTTGTAAATAGGATTTTTTTGCTAATTTCTCTTTCTGATAGTTCATTGTAAGTGTATAGAAGTGAAACAGATTTCTGTACATTAATTTTGTACCCTGTAACTTTACTGAATCAATTTATCAGTTTTAATAGTTTTTCATGGGGTCTTTGTGGTTATCCATATATAAGATCATGTCATGTGCAAATTGTGAAAATTTTACTTCATTCTTTCTGATTTGGATGTCTTTTATTACTTTTACTTGCCTAATGACTGTGGCTAGAACTTTCAATAGTATGTTGAGTAAAAGTGGCAAATGTGAACGTCCTTATCTTGTTCCTGATCTTAGAGGAAAATCTATCAGCTTTTCACCATTGAGTATGATGTTAGCTGTGGGTTTATCATATATAGCCTTTATTATGTTGAGATATGTTCCCTCTATACCCATTTTGTTCAGAGTTTTTATCATAAATAGATGTTGAATTTTACCAAATGATTTTTCTGCATCATATGATTATTCTCTGTTTTGTTAATATGATGTGTTATGTTGATTGATTAACAAATGTTAAACAATCCTTGCATCCCTGGTATGGATCCCACTGATTATGGTATATAATCCTTTTAATGCCTTGTTAATTTGGTTTGCTATATTGTGTTAGGAGATTTTTTCATCTTTTTTCATCAGGATTTTTGGCTGGTAATTTTCTCTTTTTGTGGTCTGTCTGATTCTGGTATTGGGGTAATGCTGAGCTCATAAAATGAGTTTGGAAGATTTTTCCTCTTCAATTTTTTTGAAACAGTTTAAGAATGATAGTTATGAACTCTTCTTTAAATGTTTAGTAGAATTCATGTGTGAAGCCATCTGGACCTGGACTTTTGTTTTTTGGGAGTCTCCTAATAAAACTAAAAATAGAACTACCATAAGATCCAGCAATTCCACTTCTGGGTATTTATTCAAAGAAAACAAAAACTCTAATTCAAAAAGGTATATGTACTTCTGTATTCATTGCAGCACTATTTATACTTCCAAGATATGAAAGCATCCTGTGTGTCCATTGATAAATAAATGGATAAAGAAGAGGTGTTATATAAGTACACACACACACGCACACGCACACGCACACACACACACACACACACACACACACACACACACACACACACACACAGTGGGATACTACCCAGTCAGAAAAAGGAATACAATCTTGCCATTTGAGACAATGTGGATGGACCTTGAGGGTACTATGCTAACTAGAATAAGTCAGACAGAGAAAGACAAATACTCTATGATTTTACTCCAATGTGGAGGCTAAAAAAGAAAACAAATTAACAAACAAAACAAAATAGAAAAGAGTTATAGATGGAGAGAACAAACTGGTGGTTGCCAGAGGGAAGGGTGGGTGGATGGAGGAAATAGGTGAAGAGGATTAAGAGGTACAAACTTCCTCTTAACACATAAAATACGTAAGTCACTAGAATGTAATGTACACATAGGGATTGTAGTCAATGATATTGTACAACTTTGTATGGTGATGGATGGTAACTGTACTTATTGTGGTGATTATTTCATAATGTATAAAAATGTCGAATCACTGTTATACACCTGAAACTAATATTATATTGTATATCAAGTATAATGATTTAAAAAATAATAAACTTACTGAGTGATTATTTTAACTGCCACCAGGGACTTTTAACTTCCCACTGTTCTAGAGAAAAATATATTTAATTACCTTTGCATAATAAATCAATTACATATAATTAAATATTCTTCCTATGGCCATCTCAAAGTTAATGTAATTTAAATCAAAATATGTGTAGAACACAACAGCTGAAACAGGTTTTTTAAAGCATTTCCTTAAATGTTAGATCTTATGTTGGTTCTATTTCCTTCATTGCTTCTCTAGAACTTTCAGTTCTCAATCAGATGCTGAAATTGAATGAAACTAGCTTAGTAATTTTAACGCAAATATCAATTAAGTATTACAGAGTCCCTGAAATATGCATTTCATATATTGTACTATGCATGAATGTGATTATCCAAATAGAGAAGTTTCTATATTAATAAATATCTTACACTATTTATAAAGTATATTCTAGGTTGTCTTTTTTTTAAATCTTGCAATTTTTTGCTTTGAGTTAAACAAAGTATGTTAAGCATACTCCCAACATTCTGATAATTCATTCACCATATTTCAAAGTTAAATACATGTCATACACTGATAAAATAATGACCTTGTGTTTTATCTTTCCCCAGTATTTTCCCTCTAGTTTTAAACTTTTTTCTCATATGCTGTCTGCTGTGATCTAGTTAAGAAAATACACTTTTCCATTGTACTACTGAGCTTATAAACAGTTTTATTCCTTGAATGAAACTGTTCTTGAAATTTTACTGTATATCAGATATAGTGAGGGTGCAAAAATACGTCAAACATTTATTTTCCCTTAAGGTAATCACATACATGTTATCATATATATCTAACATTTCTGTTTTAAATTGCAAATCATTGTCACGAGGTCGATAACACAATCTCATGCATCCAATTATGGTGGCACAAAAAGGAGGAATAAACTTCACTTTGAGCAAAATCGCAAGTTGTTCAGGTAAAGCTGCACCAAGAAGATGCTTAACAGCATTCTTGGAGAACAGCATGTACAAAGATTAAAGTGCATAGAAAACAGAGAGAGAAAAGAGAACTAACACTTTTTAAATACCTATGATGTATGAGACACTGTGCTAAGTGCTTTACGTGGATTATATTCTGACAATAGAAAAGTGGCTTGAATTTTATTTTATAATGATCATTCTTGTTGCTGTAATTTGGAGAACTAGTGTGGAACCAGGAAAAGCAATTAGAGGCTATCACATATATCAGGGGAGAGAGGATGACAGCTTGAATAAAGATAGCAATAATGGAGACAGGGGACCTATGTGTTATATATTTTGATGTAAAATTGAAGGGATTTGGTGATTTATTGTATAAGAGCTAGAAAAAAGAGATAAATCAAGGCTGTCTCTTAGTATCTGTTTAAGCAATTGTGGGTATGATATACTAATTACTGAGATGAGGAACACAAAGGAAGTAATCAATTAGGTCAGGAGAGAAGGAAAAGATGGAAAAAGAAAATTATAGTTTTCCTTTAAATGTGTTAAGTTTTAGGTGACTCTATGGGCATTTATGTAAAGAAGAAAAGGAAGACGTAGCAATAAAGGGCCTGGAGTAGTTTAGGAGAGGACTTAGGACTAGTTAGGGAGAACACTGAAAAGGCAAAAATCAAGAGAATGAAGTGTCACAAAGTGGAGGGTGTTTCAGGAGAAAATTGGTGATCAAGAATGTCATTTGCTGTTGAGGGAATGGAAACAACACTCATATTTAGAGCCCTGGCTATTCCTATGCAAATCTATCATTTCTCTGGAGAGTAGTTTTCTAGTTTTGTTCCAGGGTAAGTGATGTACAATCAAGGTAACAGTTCCAAAAGCAGTACATCACTCACCTGCTTCAAGTTCTGCGCCTTTTCCCACACCCGATCTCTGTATCTTTTCACTACTTTATTGTGGGCTTTACAAAAGTTGGATTTTTGGTGATAAGGTAAAATTTGAATGCACCTGTATTAGTCGTAACTTACTGTCAGAAAGTAATTTGCTCAGGAGGGCACTCTGCCTTGTCATTGTAGAAAAGAATAGGTGATGAATAAATGAATGGATAAATGAATAAATTTTGAGTAACTAATATGTGTCAGTTACTAAGGTTAGATCTTTCATAGGTATAATCATTTAATGTGTTAATATACTGCCATGAGTTAAATGTTCATATTCTCATTGTGTATAAAGAATGAAAAACACAAGGTTAGAGGCTCACTGCCATGTGGGTAGTAGGTTGAAGAAGCAGAATTTAAGCTCGGATTCCCTAACTTGAAGGTTTTTTTTCCATTGCACCATAACTATCTCAATAGTAGCAAAAAGACACCAACTCATGAAAATTCTATTTCTTTGATAACTAAATTTAAAAATAAATATTTTGACAATACAAAAATAAATTAAATTGAAACTATTGTTAAATAAGACATACATGCAAGACACAGCTTTACCTTTTTACCTTTAAAGGAAGAAAGCCCCACAATCTTTGTAAACTGAGGAAAAACATATGCAGAAAATGTTTTCAAGATTTCCACAAAAGGCTTGTTGGCACTATAGAGATAACCATCAAATTTTGTTCAAAGTTGTTTGCAATCATTGTATTATACTTTTATCAATAGCATTTCTATTAAATAATTAATTTAATAATTAACATTTAATAAAAATAATTTTGTGGAAAAATACACTGGAGGAAATGCCCCAGAGAGTAGGTACTTGTGAGCTGGTTCTTTAAGAATCTAAGAAGAAAATGGAGAGAAAATATTGGGAGCTTCATTGAGCATGTCAGCAACGTATTGGGATGTTTCATAGTACAGTTCAGCTTCATCAGAGTTTATGGAAAAAATTAAATCAAAAAGTAAAGCTGTGAAAAATAAAGTTTTTGGTGTCACTACCTCCAGGATGCTCCCTAGAAGCTGTGGACTTGTTTAGAATCATATGACTATAGAGACAGTAGATATTAGCAGTTAATGGTAGGATATCACAAACCCAGACAAAAGAATAAACTATGTCCAAAATTAAATTATACTCTATTTCCATGTTATAATATGTTCTCTAAACTCTTACAAATTTAATTCCCTCCCATCACCCTAATGACCCATACACCATAATGAATAATTAGAATCATTATTCAGAGAGGCAAGAAAGAAAAAGAGATGCTTGTCTCCACAGTCCATCATGGGCATATATCTTCCTTTTGAAATTGTTTATGTATTGGGAAATGTGGCCAATATTTGTGTAAGACAACTCTGAAAAATTCAGCTGCTCTGCTCATTTGGAGTCAGAGATACAACCTAAGTCTATGCATGCCCCACTAGTGTCAAGAAACTACATTACATATTTAGACAGAAGAGCTTAACATTACTTTAGCTTTTCTATCTCTTGCACCCTGACTCCCCAGATT